>NW_011494638.1:6417840-6452157 GCF_000754665.1 Bison bison bison | reverse complement strand
GAATTGCACTTTGGCATGATATGCAAACTTATATTGGTGAACAACTGAAGAAATAACCCTTGAAACTCTTGTAATAAGGCTGTTGTTGATTTGTGGATTATATTACGCTTGTGCATTCCTAAAGGAGCAAGAGAGAGACTTCTTCCCAGCCACTGGGCCATTGTTTAAATCTTATGGACACTTTCCTCTCGTCTTTGGCTTCCAGAAAACGTGAAGCATAAAGGAGGTTAGAAATAATTTTTCTCTGGTGAAATGAGTGAAGTTCAAGATGTGAGGGTAGCCAGAACAACCTAGGGGGCACCTCTGACCGGGGTAAGCCAGGCACAAGGATTGGTGAGGGTCCCATCTAGGGAAAAGTGCCCTTATTCAAGCACTGGGATTGGTCCTCACTGAATGCTCAATGCTGGCACAAAGTAGGTGCTGAGTAAATGCTTTGCTGAATGAAGGTGGTGCTCCACAGAGCTCTTGAAGCTGTGTTTCCTGCCAAAGTGGGGCGATTTTCTGGCCTACCTTTGTGTTTCACTGTTATTTGGATCTCAAGGCAGGCTGTCTTGTGAACCCACCTCTGCCCAGATATTCCTGAAGAAAAAGCTCTCTCACTGTTCACTCCCATCCTCCTCTCCCCGACTCCTCTTTCCCTGGTCTTCAGGCCTGGGGTGTGGTCTGAGTGACAGGCCAGAGCTGAGCTGGTAGACTTCCCACTTGCAGCAAAACCACCATTCCTGCATCCAGCTCCGTATTTTCTCTGCCTGGAGGCCTTTTCTCATGCAGATCACTCCGGAGGCCTGGGCTCTGCGGTTGAGCCACTGGACTCAGGTCTCAGCTCTGGCTCTGTATGGCAGCTGCAAGACTTGGGGCAGATGACTGACCTTCAATCCTCAGTTTCCTCATCTGTGATACACAGGTAGTGACAGTACTTTCCATATAGATGTGGTATGAGACCCTATTAGACGGAGTGATGCAGCCCAAACCTGAGCAAAACCCACTGCAGTCTGGCGTTTGGACTAGGTGTTCGTTCAGGGTTTCTCGAGGACACTGAAGAAGGAGGAAATGTGGCCTACACACAGTGAAACTTCCTTAAAGCTCTTGAGACGTTTCTTCCTCTCATCTAAGTTCCAGCCTCACAGCAGCTACTTTTTCTCTCTCTCCAGATGTCACCCAGTATTGGGATCATTTTATGTAGAAGGAGTTCCCTTTTGACCACTAGCTTCTGCATTTTTACCATTTTTTTCAACAAACGAAACACTCTTCCCCAAGATCCACTCTCTGCAGAGAAATTATATATACCTTTAACATTTTTTGTTTCTGTTATAAGTTTAAAGCATTGAACTTTGCCAAAATCCTGAAGCTGGTATCCCTTTAAAATCACTTTTCGTTTTTGATTATTTGCAGTTCTTAACTCTGGCTGCACCTAAGAATAGCCTGGGGAGCTTTTCAAACAGTCCCAGTGTACCCCAAGCTCTACTCCAGACCAACTGAATCAGAATTTCCCAGACATCACGGCTTCCCTGGTGGCTCAGTGGTAAAGAATCTGCCTGTCAAGCAGGAGGTTCGTGTTTGATTTCTGGGTTGTGAAGATCCCTTGGCGAAGGAAATGGCAACCCACTCTGGCATTCTTGCCTGGGAAATCCCATGGACAGAGGAGCCTGACAGGGGCTACAGTCCATGGGATTGCAAGAGTCAGACGTGACTTAGCGACTTAACAGCAGCACCTGGCTATTATCCTTAAAATGTGGTCCACAGACAAGTGGCTTGGGCATCAGGTGGGAGCTAGTTAAAATGCAGAATTTCAGTCCTCTTCCATATTGATCAGAATCTGTATTTAACAAGATCCTTGGGTAATGTGAATGCACAATGAGAAGCACTGCTTTTGGCCTTATTCTGTGGGTGAGATCAGAGTGGCCAGCAGTGGATGTAAGTACTTTCTTGGCGGCATTAGTACCAGGACAAATCAAGGGCTTCCTGAGAAACTACCAGAAGTCCTGAACAGAGGGTCTGAGGTGGGTCCCCACATCTGTATGTTCACCATGCCTCTGGGGGGATTTAGAGTAGGGGTCCCCAACCTCTGTGATATAATGCCTGATGATTCGAGGTGAGCTGATGTAATAATAATAGAAATGAAGTGCACAATAAATGCAGTGCATTTGAATCATCCCCAAACCATCCCCTGTCCTCTGTCAGGTCTGTGGGAAAATTATCTTCCACAAAACAGGTCCCCAGTGCCAAAAAGTTTGGAAATTCTGATTTAGGGGGTTATCAGCCAGATGTGTGTACATTGCCCAGGGAGAAGGTTCTCAGCCTTGACTGGGCATTGGGGTCACCTGGGGGACTTAAAAATAATCCCTATGCCCTAGACTGCAGCCCAGACCAACTAAATAAGAATCTGTGGAGATGAGATCCAGGTATCAGTGATGCAGGTATCAGATAATCAGGTCATTTTCAATGGGTAGATAATCCTGAGAACCACTGCTAGGGCTTTCTGATCCTTATCAAGCCTATCTGAAAACAGAAATGTTATCTGAACATTATATTCCTAGAAGAATTTACTTTGTATGAAAGTCAAAACCTTTAAGTCCAAGAATTAATCATTAACTGCTGTTCAATGAACTCATTGTGGGCAGAATAGCCTTCTCTTGACCATCCCTGCCTAGACTTCCCATCACCTTGCAAATGTCCTATGTCATCTCTTCTCTGTTGTTCAGTTGCTCAGTCGTGTCTGACTCTCTGCAACCCAGGCAGTGCAGCATGCCAGTTCTCCCTGTCCTTCATTATCTCCCGGAGCTTGCTCGTGTCTATTGAGTCAATGATGCCTTCTAACCATCTCATCCTCTGTAGTCCCATTCTCCTCCTGCCTTCAATCTTTCCCAGCATCAGGGTCTTTTCTAACGAGTCAGCTCTTTGCACCAGGTAGCCAAAGTATTGGAGTTTCAGCTTCAGCATCAGTCCTTCCAATGAATATTCAGGACTGATTTCCTTTAGGATGGACTGGTTTGATCTCCTTGCAGTCAAAGGGACTCTCAAGAGTTTTCTCCAACACCACAGTTAAAAAGCCTATTATACAGAGTGAAGTAAGCCAGAAAGAAAAACACCAATACAGTATACTAACATATATATATGGAATTTAGAAAGATGGTAATGATAACCTTGTGTGTGAGACAGCAAAAGAGACACAGATGTATAGAACAGTCTTTTGGACTCTGTGGGAGAGGGAGAGGGTGGGATGATTTGGGAGAATGGCATTGAAACATGTATAATATCATATATGAAATGAATCGCCAGTCCAGGTTCAATGCATGATACTGGATGCTTGGGGCTGGTGCACTGGGACGACCCAGAGGGTACAGGGAGGGAGGAGGGTGGCGGGGTTCAGGATGGGGAACACGTGTACACCCGTGGCAGATTCATGTTGATGTATGGAAAAACCAATACAATATTGTAGAGTAATTAACCTCCAATTAAAATAAATAAATTTATATTTTAAAAAAAAGCATCAATTCTTCGGTGCTCAGCTTTCTTTATAGTTCAACTCTCACATCCATACATGACTACTGGAAAAACCATAGTTTTGACTAGACGGACCTTTGTTAGCAAAGTAATGTCTCTGCTTTTTCATATGCTATCTAGGTTTGGTCATAACTTTTCTTCCAAGGAGCAAGTGACTTTTAATTTTATGGCTGCAGTCACCATCTGCAATGATTTTGGAACTCAGGAAAATAAAATCTGTCATTGTTTCTCCATCTATTTGCCATGAATGATGGTACTGGATGCCATGATCTTCTTTTTTTTTGAATGTTGAGTTTTAAGCCAACTTTCTCACTCTCCTCTCTCACTTTCATCAAGAGGCTTTTTAGTTCCTCTTGGCTTTCTGCCTTAAATGTGGTGTCATCTGCATATCTGAGGTTATTGATATTTCTCCCAGCAATCTTGACTCCAGCTTGTGCTTCATCCAGCCTGGCATTTTGCATGATGTACTCTGCATATAAGTTAAATAAGCAGAGTGACAATATACAGCCTTGATGTACTCCTTTCCCAATTTTACCAATCTATTGTTACATGTCTGGTTCTAACTGTTGCTTCTTGACCTGCATACAGGTTTCTCAGGAGGCAGGTAAGTGGTCTGGTATTCCTATCTCTGTTTAAGAATTTTTCATAGTTTATTGTGATCCATGCAGTCAAAGGCTTTAGCGTAGTCAATGAAGCAGAAGTAGATTTCTTCTCTATTAAGCCTGAAATAGTCTATCTGTTTAGAGATCTCTGTGCTGGGTAAAAATGACTTTCAGTAAAATCTGTCCTGGGTTTGGCTTCCCAGCACATGCCTTGCAGCCAGACATCAGGACAAGGGGGCAGATGCTAGGAGACAGGGGTCCGTACCAGTCATTGGAGTATAGTTGATTTACAATGCTGTGTTAGTTTCAGGTGTACAGGAAAGTGAATCCATTCTTTTTTAGATTCTTTTCCCATATAGACCACTACAAAGTACTCAGTAGAGATCCCTGTGCTACATGGTAGGTCCTTATTAGTTATCTATTCTATATATAGTAGTGTGTATATGACAACTTCAGTCTCCCAATTTCTCTCTCTCCTACTTACCTGCTGAAAACCATAAGCTTATTTTCTACATCTATAACTCTTTGTTTTGTACATCAGTTCATTTGTACCATTTGTTTCAGATTCTGCATTTGTGATCATATGAAATTTGTCTGGCTTTCTTCACTCAGTATGACAGTCTCCAGGTCCATCTATGTTGCTGAAAATTGCATTATTTTGCTATTTTTTATGGCTGAGTAATATTCCATTGTGTATATATACCACATCTTCTTAATCCACTCCTATGTTGATGGCTATTTTTAGGTTACTTCCATGTCCTGGCTATTATAAACAGTGCTATAGAGACTTTTCTCTCTTCTATCTCAAACTCCACTCAGGCCCTGCTAACACTCCCCTACATCCCCTCACCCTGCCCCCATCTGTTTATTCCCCTAAGGAATATGCTGACAGCCTGATCTTTGGTGCTGAATTACCAGAAAAAGACAAGCTGAGCATTTGGGTGAGAAATTTCAGAGGTGGGCAGTGGCCCATTCTACCCCCACCTGCTAGGTCACAGCTGGGTTCCTGCCAGGAACAAATGTTCTTCCAGAGTCCCCATCCTCCTTTTCTCCCTCATGACTGCCAGAGGTGGTGGTGAGGTCTTGGCCCTAGGTCAACTCCAAATGGAAATAGCTCAGTACTATAGATGGTCCCTCAGAAAGTTTCTAGAAATGAAGGAACATACAGGGAAATGACCTTCTAGAATCAGTATATTTTTATAGTTTTGTTAAGGTATAATTGATACATAATAAACTGTACACATTTATAAGTGTGTAATTTGATGTTTTGACATATATATACCTGTAAAACAATAATTGCAATTAAGGTAATGAAAAGAATTTTTTTCTTTATTTTCTGAGTAAATGAACACAAATTTCTAAAATCTACTAAAGCAGTATGTGTATGTATGGGTGTGTGTATATTTATGTGAGTTTAACTGCTTTGAATTTTGGCAAATATATCTTTAAAAAACTCAGATGTAGAGGATTTTTTAAACTTCAAACAAAATTATAAATCACAAATCACATATTCTACAAACTATTCTTTTTTATTATTTCTATGTTAGCTCATAAGGAGTTTTTAATTTTACTCTTATTTTATGGTTTATAAAAACTTTGGCACACATTACCATATTTCTTATGGTGTGATTTTATTCTCACAAAAGCCCTTGAAGGTTAATTATTATAATTTCTATTTTAAAGCTAATGAGTGTAAAAGGACTTGGTGAGGATCACACAATTAGTGCAGCCAAAGATTTCTGACCACTGATCCCCAGCTCTGTGTTTTCTGTAGCATACCATGTAATCACACATGGGTAAGAACGAGGGGCATAAAACCCAAACAATTAATTAAAAAAAAATCTTCAAACAGCTTTGACACTTATTTTTAAAGTGAAGATTTATTTTGCCATAGAACATCATCATTTTTGTACCATGTGTGAATAAATGAACTTTGGCATTAATGAATTCTGTTAGAACCTTGTGATACTTTTGATGCATTGGCAATTAGGCTAGAAGGTATAAGGCCCCAGTAATAGCCAGACAGTGTCAACTGGCTTTCTTTTTCTTTTGGGGAGATTTAAGATTTCTGAAACTGAATTCATCCTTCCTTTCTTTTCTTCTTTTTGAAAATATAAGTTGTGAATAATACAGTGGGACCGATGACCACTGGGAGGCTTTTCACATGCTACTCTTACATTCTAGACAGTTAGTTTAGAGAGAAAGCCTTTGCTTTAGGGGAAGTGAGAAAATATCTATCTTTGGTGTCTAAAATAAAGGCCAACTAAGAAAAGCAAGAATGTTTAACCCTGAAAGTAATCAGATCTTAGGATTTTAGAATCCCAAGATGCCAGTGAATTAGTAGAAAATGTTGCAAGCTGGAAGGACCTTGGTGACTTTTCTAGTCCAATCTGCTGATCTTACAGTGTGTACAACAGCAGTCCAGAGAGGGGAGGTAGTTTCTCTAGAGTTGTGCAGCAGGTTAGCTAGCTGCAGAGCCAGGCTTAGCACAGAAGTGTCCTGACTCCTGGTCATCTCCCCACTGGATCAGCGAGGCTTCATCTTTCTTCAGTTGTGAGGAATCCTTTTTTGAGAAGTCAAAACCATTTCAGGGATACTCATGTAACTCTTGCTTGGTAATGATTGGTTGAGAAAATAGGTGATGAGAGAAAGCCACTGTGAATTCATTAACAATTTTAACTTCTTTTATATGATGCCATCTTTTCCCACAGGCAGGGGGAAGAGCTATGAATCCCCAGCTGGCGATGGGGCTGTTGCTCATGCTCACACCTAACAGCACAGTCTCACCTTGCAGCTGGACTCTGCTGGCCTGCAAGTTTCCCTAGCCAGTGGAGAGATACTTCCACTGAGAGACACGATAAAGTCCTACAGACCAAGAACTGCCACTGGAGAACTGGAGATGTGCCAACTGCTGAGGCTACAGGGTGTTGGCAAAGGAACTTGATGCTGACTACCAGGGGAGGTCCAACTATTGAACCGGAGGCAGATTATAGGGATTAGCAGGTGTGCCAGTGATCCATTTCCCACCTTTCATGCTCATCTTGACTAAAGGAAGGTAATCTGCCATGACCCAGCTAAAGAATCACATTTGCTTTAATTCAGTTATGACCCTCCTCTTCCCCCTTGCTAGATATTTGATTTTGCAGTCTTCAGTGTATTAGAAGTGATCCTGTGTTGTGGTTCTGGCCAAGAAGATGGAAAAAACATTGCTGGAAGTTCAAAGGAAAGCTTTGGCTTTGCTGATGAAAAGTCCAGTTGTAGCTGGTCTCAATCCCTCTCTAGATTTCCTGCCGTGAACGTGGCCAGGATGTCCATGGTGACATCTTCTGATCGTGAGGCAAAGCAAGAGTGGAATGGAGGTGGGACCCAGAGATCCGACCCTGTAGCTAAACCAACCCCAGAAATTGGTTTCAATTTCTTGTTATGTGAGAAAAATGAATCCCTGTTTATTTAAGCCACTGTTAGCTGGATTTTCTATTATTTGCAGCCAAAACATCTCCTGATAGCAAAAGCTAGAGTCACCCCATTGGGAAAAAACTGAAAGAAACTTAGAAGAGGGGAGAAATAGATGTTAGTTACAGCCTCAGGATCAATTGTAGAATTAAAGGCATGGTCCCTACCTCTTTTTCAGGTATACACTCCCCTCTTTAATAACATATCTGAAAATTGAGAGATTTTACCCCATTTTCCTCCAACATTTTTTAAAAACAAGATGGATGTTATTATTTTAGCTATTGTTAACAGTGTTCTGTTTTCCCTCCCACCATATTTATCAGGTGTGTTGGTGGTGATTACATTCATTATTTGCCCTGAGTTTGCAAAATGATGAGGAGTAATCCCTAGAAAGGATAGCAGAGGGAACACAAGAGGATTGAGTATTGTCAGGAGATCATGGGTTTAACACTGAAAAATAGCTTAATAAGTGAATGTATGACCTGGTCATACCTGCAGGGTGCATGCCTTTGGTGGTCTCCTTGCTGGGAGCAGATGAGTTGTGTGCAGCTGTGTGTGTGTGATGAGTCGGATACATGGGGCTGGAACTGTGAAGACAGAAGGGTGTGTTGCACATGTACAGTCAGGGGCTTGCCATGTTCCACATTCTCTGGAGCAGAAACTCCATGGCCCACAGCCACCTGCTCTGAAATGGAGCTTTTAGCTGGTCTTTCACAGGAGAAACCACTGCCTCAGTCATGGGAGGTTGCCTGACTCCAGGACAACCAGTCTTCACATAGCCTGCTACTGCTGCTAAGTCGATTCAGTCGTGTCCGACTCTGTGCGACCCCAGAGACGGCAGCCCACCAGGCTCCCCTGTCCCTGGGATTCTCCAGGCAAGAACACTGGAGTGGGTTGCCATTTCCTTCTCCAATGCATGAAAGTGAAAAGTGAAAGTGAAGTCGCTCAGTCGTGTCCGACTCTTAGCGACCCCATGGACTGCAGCCTACCAGGCTCCTCCATCCATGGTATTTTCCAGGCAAGAGTACTGGAGTGGGGTGCCATTGCCTTCTCCATCACATAGCCTGCTATGGCCTTAATGTAGCCTGCTATGTAAAAGTGGCCTCAATAAACAGATTTTCTCTCTTGGAAATCTTAACCAAATGTTCAAAAGAATTTGCTACCTGGGGATAGAAGAGTTACGATGAGGTGGCTGAATCACATTGATGTCTGGGTGCTAGTAGATCTAGACAGTCCCTCCTTCTTGGCTCCATGAGTCATGATGGCCCCTGTTCCTGAGTATGCATGTATGAAGGTTGGTTTATGCCAACTTGGCTAGGCTATACTACCTGGGTATTTAATCAATTTCTGATCCAGGTTTTGCTGTGAAGATATTTTGTAAATGTGGTTAACATTTAAAATCAGCTGAATTTAAGTTAAGGGGGTTCTGTCTCAATAGTGTGGTTAAGTTTCAGTCAACCAGTTGAAGACCTTAAGAGCACAAGTTGAGGTTTCCTCGAGAAGAAATTCTGCTGTAAGATGGCAGTATCAACTCTTGCTTCTCTTTCTCTAGAGAGCCCTGACTGATACCCCTTGAAACTCTACCTTCTGTATCACTCCATGGTACTGCTACCAAAGAGCATTTCTCCCTTTGTTCCGCAAAATCAAAAGAACCGACACAAAAGCTCAGTAGTATCCACTACCTTTGTGAAATGGTGCTGATAATAGTGGGAGACCTAGTGATTCAGTCTACAGTAAATGCTTGGTGCACGTGTGAATTCTCAGAATACCTTCAGTCTCCAGGAATTGGGAAGAATGAACTGACCTGCTCCATCTTAGTAATAGGATTTCATTAGCTGCCTTTGCTCCACACACCAGAATAGTAGGAAATAGACACATGTTCAGGGAAGAAGTTCTGTTCTTCCAGGATTACTTAGTGAAAGTTGCTTAACCTTGTACTTCCTTGTTAAGAGAATGAGCAGCCCAATCCATGGTAGAGCAGTCAGGGACTCTAGGGTACAATATGTAGGGTCCCCAAAGATATTTCCACTCTGAATTATCCCTTACACCCCTGCCACCCAGGGGAGATGCTCCCTGCACTGGAGACATGCCTACTACCCTATGCCTACGGCCCTTCCTGTCTGAAGCTCAAATTTGTCCCTTCATTGGTGTCTGCCCTGTAATTACCTGTGCTCCAAGATCAGTTCTTTGCTGCCTGTGACTTATTCTCTGACTTTTATGCTCACATAGAATGAAGGAGAAAATGATCACAGATGTCCGGCAGGCTGTAGGGACAAGGGATGAAAAATGACATGGGATGCTGCTCTGGGTGGTGATCAAGAACTGTATACTAGAATTCTTCTGCAAAAAGGATAAAAGTAGATGTTGGGGTTGTGAGAGCAAGAATCATCAGAAAAGGAGGGCCCAGGAAGACAAACTTCACCTATTTTATTTCCGTCTTTGAGTTTCCAAGAGGCCAGAGCAGTTTTAAGCTCAAACACAATAACCACATTGATTGTAATGATTGGTATTTGGACTCCCCCCCGCCCCCCGCCCATGTAGCTCTTATTAGTTCTTTAAAAAATGCTTTATTAGTCATTTTAAGAAACAAATGTGTTGATAAATTTGCCATTGTATAAGGGAGATATGACAGACTAGAAGTAGGAAAGAGCCCAGTTTTGGAGCTGGACTCATTTGTATTTGAACTCAGACTCTGTCATAGGCTGTGTGATATTGGTCAAGTTACTTAACCTCTCTGAATTTCTAATTTAATACCTGCCCTGCAGGAACTTGATTAGGACTCATGGAGAGTCTATGTAGAGTGTCTGGGAGATCTGTCACACTGCCTAGCAGTCTGCAGTAACAACAGAGAGGTAATGAGCGCTCACAATGCTGCAGGTAATGCCCTGAGCACATTAGCTCACTTAACACAGAACCAGGTCTTCATGGCCTCATTCCCTCTGCCACTTTCCCCTCCAACCTCCCATCCAGAGGCCTTTCTAAGGAAACACCCAGCACAGCAGAACTTGGGCCTTACCCAAGTAAGAGCAGAACACCCAGCAGAGCAGAACCAGCTCCTTAAGAACTGATACCTGTCTGAGGCCTCACCTGGGCTCTACAGCTGCAGCCACAGGAAGCATAAGTGGCCAGGGGATATGGCCAGGCCTCGTTGCTGATCCTGACACAGACTCAGGGCTAGCAGGTGAACCCAGTCACCTCTCAGGGGAGTCCTGCCTGAAGTGGATGAAGTTGCATTATGAACCAGGGCCTATGGCTGGTCAACACTCCTCAGAAAGCCCAGCCCATCCCCCTGGCACCTTTCTATTTGCACATGGAGTGGCTTTTGCCCATCACCTCTGAGTGCTGGGAAGACTGTGAGTGCAGGGCAGAGCCGTGAAGCCCTACAAAGCACACAGCAGGGAGCACTGAGTAGGGTCTCCAGGCTCGGCCCTGCGGTGAAGTATTCACTTACCTCCTGGGAGGGACCCAGTACAGCTGGAAGGGCTCAGGCCGGAAGTGCTGAATGGAAGGACTAAGTTGGTGATGCAGACCTGGGCCTAGAACCAGCTAGGGAGTGAGGATTGTTGCCATGTTGTCCCAGAGAAGCCAGGTGCCTGGTTGCCAAGGAACATCTGTGTTGGAATTGTATATGCAGGCCCAACAGAGCCAAATTCCTTAAAAGCAGTTTCTTTCTGCCCAGATGGCTTCAGAAGCCTTGACAGAAGGGTGTTGTGTGTGTGTGTGGAGGTGGGTGGCATTCTCAATCTGAGCCTCTCCTTCTTTTTTAGGACTTTGTCCCTTAGTGACTCTTCCCAAGTTAAATTGTACTTCTCACGTTTCTCAAGCACTTAACTAGGAAGGAGAGAAGATGGACTGTCAGCGAGGGAAATGTGTTGGAGATCATCCAGGATCACTTAGGTGTAGCATTCCACAGTGACTCTCACTCCCAAATATCCACAGGCAAGGAGGGATGGATACATGAAATACATAAATAATCCCCGTTCCTGGGTTTAAGCCAGAGCTGCCCCTCCCCCAGGCCTGATCCATTGCTACACAGTGCTAACCCCAAAGAGACAGGGTTTATTCAATGCCCACTCAGAAATCTGAGTCTTGACTGCCTAAGGACATACAGATGGTGACTAGTAAGATGACAACTCTCTTTGCTGCCAAAGGCCCATTTTTTTCTGGGAAGTTGAGACCTAGTAAAGTGTTCTTACATGTGAACAAAGGGAGAAAAGAGGCTATCCAGGGTGGTGGCCCTGGTTGAGTCCCACAGGTTTGGTTCTAATCAAAGGTGTTCACCAGAACTGTCTGCGGAGACTTGACAAAATAAAGAGGTCGAGGCCCCACCCCATACCAACCAGATTAGAATGTCTAAACATTCCCTGAGTATTTCTGATGGGCTGCTCAATTAAGGACCATGTTGTAAAGGAATCATATTAGATTATTCAATCCCCCTGAATAATATTAGATTATTCAGTCCTCCTGAATAATCTGATATGGGCTGTATTTTTTAGGAAGCTAGTTTTTCACTGATTGTTTATCTTCTAACAGAGCTGGTAAGGCTAGGGGCATGTGTTCCGGAACCCAAGCACCTCCCACTTCCACCACATTCTTTGGGCAAATTACTTAACCATTCCGCTCTTCAGTTTCCTTATCTGTAAAATGGAACTAACGATAATGTCTCCTGCAGATGGTTATTGTGAAGGCTGAGGTAATACATATCATTACCTAGAGTTCTGCAAATGATAATCAGCCTACCCTGAAGGACACTAGCTATTGTAATTATTAACACATTTGACATGATAGTTTCAGGTGTAGGATAGCATTGTTATTTCTGGGAGCCTCTTCGAGAGGTAGTTCAGTTCAGTTCAGTCACTCAGTCGTCTGACTCTTTGCGACCCCATGAACCGCAGCATGCCAGGCCTCCCTGTCCATCACCAACTCCTGGAGTCCACCCAAACCCATGTCCATCGAGTCGGTGATGCCATCCAACCATCTCATCCTCTGTCGTCCCCTTCTCCTCCTGCCTTCAATCTTGCCCAGCATCAGGGTCTTTTCCAATGAGTCAGCTCTTCACATCAGGTGGCCAAAGTATTGGAGTTTCAGCTTCAACATCAGTCCAGACTGGCATGCTATTTGTTTTTCTCCAACAAAAGTCCATTGGTTATCATCTTTGGAAATTCTTTTTAGCTGGAAAAGGAAGGCACATTCATGCAAATTGGTTCAGGTTCACAGGTGCAGACTGATCTGTAAATTAGCCTTGGCTAAAAATAAACCAGCTTGATCATTTCTGTTTCCAGCAATAGAGTAAATTAGATAGCCAGAATAATTCCCCCCCCACCCCAAACAACTGAAGTATTGAATAAAGTATATTTTTAAAAAATCTTTAAAAATGCCTCTCTGAGCTGACATGGAGGTAAGAAATCCTCTTAGCTCCCAAACAAACTGAAACCAAGAACTCAGAGAGGTAAATGAATTCCAAAGCTTGCCTCCACCCTGGAAGTTTCTGCCAGATGCTGGCACCTTGGTCTTCTGCTTTGGAGGTTGATGGGGATGGGATGGAGAGTTTTAAGTCCAGAGCTTGATCAAAGTAGGGTGCATCATAAGAGATCCTTAAATAAAGCTGAAATCCCTAAAGATTAGAAATGTTTTATGGTGAACACAGAAAGAGAAGCAAGAAAAGTTGTTGGTCTCAACCACGATAATCACTTGGACCAGGCATAAACTGACTCTCTCTTGAATTTGCAGTTCAAATTCATTCCACATGTGCAGCCCTAAATATCTAGGTGTGAACATTTAACATGTTCTCAGTTTGGTAATATCTGACATGACCAGCTGCATAAACACAAATATATTCCTGAGGAATCCTGCTGCAACTCAGTTCTCTCAGAATTTCCATAGACGATATCCAAGGAGAATGAGCAGCTTATAGTTAAAACAAACAAACTAACAAACTCAAAAACACACAAGGAAACAAAGTATTATGATTGAGAGAACTAGCAAAAAATAGAAATAATAATAAACAAACATATACTAGAAGTAGATCAGCCAGAGCATTAGATGTTAGATGTATTGAACACAAGTAAAATAACTATGCAAAATATGAACAAGCCTTGAAAATTTGAACAAGAAGCAAATAGACTTGAAAAAGAATCAAACATAACTTCTAACCCTTAACTTAAATCTAAATAAATCTTAACATATAACATGATTAAAATGTCCTATTTTCAGGGAAAAAAATATTAGGAGTAAAATACCACATGACATAAGCACTGGATTAGGTGGGCAGATAATTGGAAGTAAGGAAAAAAATTAAGGACCTTGACTTTTTCAGGAGGGGGTTAAACTATTAATTATAGAATTATTAAATTGTTAGAAATACATTTTATAATTTTTAGGGCAAACCACAAAAAGCATATGGATATGATAAATTGTAAATGAATAAAAGACAAATGAAATACAGACAGCAATCTTGCTTAATTCAGAAGGTATGGGGCATGGGAGAAGAATAAAGAGAGACAAATATATACACATAGTAGGATGATAGAAATAAACTCAAATATATCAGTAATTACTATGAATACAACAGGACTTATGTCCTGAGTTAACAGACAAAAATCAATAACTCAGACAAAGAAATACAACCTAGCATATGCTATTTACATGAGATGCTTTTTAAACCTAAGGATATAGAAATATTGAAAGTTAAAGGATGAAAAGAGACACAATAAGCAAGTACTAATCAAAAGAAAAATGGAAAAATAATATCAGAAAAAAACCAGACACTTCCCTGGTGGTCCAATGGCTAAGAATCCACCTTCTAATGCAGATGACACAGGTTCAATCCCTGGTTGGGGAACTAAAGATCCCATATGACACACACATGCCACAACTATGCAGCCAAAATATTTTTTAAAAAAAGAAAAAAAAGCAGACTTTAAGCCAAACAGTTTTATGAGCAATGTCACCATATAATGGTAAAAGGCTTAATTTTGCCCAAATACATAGTAATTCTAAACTTGTAAGACATAGGTATATGTCTTATATATATATATCATACATAGCTATATGTAGATGTATATAACATATGAAATACCATCTCATATATATTAGTAATAAGATATATATTTAAAATGTATATAATATATATTACATATATACACATGGAGTCTCAAAATACATAAAGCAAACAAATGACAAACAATGCAAATGGAAGCCAGACAGATCTATTGCACTAGAAGGAGATCTTAACACATTTGTATCAGAGATTAACAGACTAAACAGTAAGAGAGAAAGAAAGAAAGAAAGTGAAGTCGCTCAGTCGTGTGCAACTCTTTGCGACCCCGTGGACTGTAGCCTACCAGGCCCCTCCATTCATGGGATTCTCCCGGCGAGAATACTGGAGTGGGTTGCCATTTCCTTTTCCAGGGGATCTTCCCAACCCAGGGATCGAACCTGGGTCTCCCACATTGCAGGCAGATGGTTTAACCTCTGAGCCACCAGGGAAGCTAAACAGTAAGAACTAAACTAAAAAATCAGTAAAGATACAGAGGATTTAAAGTACACATTAATAAACTTGATAAAACGGGCAAATGGAGAACATTGGACTCTGCAGTTGGAGATTATTTCTTCTTTTTAAGCACTCATGGAAATTCCTATGAATAAATTTCAAATGTAATTAAGTTAGAAATAATAACAAAACATAATGAGAAACATCCTTATATTTAGCAATGAAAAGCACACTTTAAACAACTCATAGATCAAAGAAAATGTCTAATGGAAATTTACATACATAGAACTGAATATGATGTTTTAAAAATTCTGGAATGCAGTTAAAGCAAACTAAAAATGGAAGAGGTATTTGTTAATCTGGAAAAGAACCTCTTAAAAACCTACAGCAAACATCATTATTAATCGTCAAAAATTTAAATTCAAGGGATAAGGCAGAGATACCCCTTCTAATACTCCTGTTCAACAATGTATAGGAGTTCATAGCTAGGGTAGTAAGACAAGAAAAAGAAATGAAAAATCTAAAAATTGGAAAGGAAGAAACAAATGTCACTATTTGTAGAAATTCCAAAATATATATGAATTATTAGGGCTAATAAGAGTTCAACAAGATATCTGCAAATAAAATTAATGTAAAAATTAATTGTATTTCAATATACCAGCAGTAATTAGAAACTACAAATTTAAGACACCACTTACATTAGCAATAAAAAATTAAGTGCTTAGTAAATACATTTATAAAAGAGACGGAAGTAGAGATAAAGCTCTAAAACTTTACTGAAATATTTTAGTCCTAAAACCATGCAGATATACACCATGTGTACCATTGGAATTTCACTAAATCTATAGATCAAAAAATGAACGAGTTTACAATTTCATTTTTTGATCTATATATTTAGTGAAATTCCAGTAGGAGTTTTTATTTGCTTATTTTTTGGTAGAACTTGGCTAGAAGATTCTTAACTTTACACAGAAATTTAAAGGCCAAGGATAGTCAAACAATCCTGAAGAAGCTGCAGAAGTTGATAGGCCCTATTACGGATCAAAACTTCTATAAATTGTTGCAAATTCAACTATGTTCAGCTTAAGAACTTTGTTATCAGAAGATACATTTAAGATAGTGAACAAATGATACAACAGATAGAGATTTGCAATATATAGCTTCAAGTGTATATGACTACAGAATATATAACAATTCTTATGAAGCAATAAAAACAAATGACAAAATAGTAGGCAAAGGCATTTTACAGAAGAACACACATATGACTCACAATCATATGGAAAGATGCCCAATCTCATTATTTACCAGAGAATTACAAATTCAAACTACAATGATAAGCCATTTTATACTAATAAATTAGCAACAACAAAGTTGATAATTTAGAGTGTTGAGGTTGTTTGCAAGGAGCTCATTAACTGCTAGTGGGAATATAAATTGGTACAATCACTTTGACTAACAGGATAGCATTACTTAGTATTACCTGGTAAACCTGAACATCCACACACTCTATGTCCGGCAATTCCACTCCTAGCTGAAGAAACTCTTACACATGTGTGCCAGGAGACATGCAAGAGTGTTCATAGCTGCATTGATAGTGATTCCAAGCTGGAAACAACTCAAATGCCCATCAACAGAAGAATGAATACACACATTCTGATTTATTTGATTCAATATATGAAGAAATAGGAGACAGCAGTGAAAATGAATGCCCTACTCAAGAGCTGCCCTCAAAAGCATGAAGGAATCTTAAAAACATAAAATTGAGCACAAGATGCAAGTCACAGATCAACTCCTAACAGTATGACTGGATTGATATAAAAGTCAAAAAGCATATTTAATTAGTCTATTTTTTTAGAGACACATTCATGGGTGACAAGAAAAGAGAGAACCATTAACACAAAATCAGCCTAGTAAGGTTAGCAGGGGAAGAAGGAGGAAGTGATGTGGAGGAGTCGAGTGGGGATTTTAAGGTATGTAAGATTCTATGCCTGCTTCTGTGCATGCTCAGTCTCTCAGTTGTGTCTAGCTTTTTGTGACCCCATAGACAGTAGCCTGAAAGGCTCCTCTGTCCGTGGGATTTCCCAGGCAAGAATACTGGAGTGGGTTGCCATTTCCTACTCCAGGGGACCTTCCCGACCCAGGGATAGAACCAGCATCTCTCCTGCCTTGGCAGGCAGATTCTTTACCACTGAGCCACCTGGGAAGATTCTATTTCTATTCCCGAATGGTGGGCTGTCGTCTCTGGGGTCTCACAGAGTCGTACACGGCTGAAGCGACTTAGCAGCAGCAGCAGCAGCAATGGTGAATATGTTACTGAGCCTTTCAAGTTGGGTCCCAACTATGATTCTCCTGCCTGGTGTCATTCGCACCAAAAGAATGACATCAGTTCAGAAGCAGAATAAAGGTTTACGCTTTGATCCAAGAATCGAGGGGTGCAAGCTCATGCTCTACATCAGGGATCCCAAACATTTTTGGCACCAGGGACTGGTTTGTGGAAGATAATTTTTTCCACAGCTTGTGTGTGGGGGAAGGGAATGGTTTGGGGATGATTCCAGCTCATTGTATTTATTATGCACTTTATTTCTATTACTATTACATCATCTCCACCTCAGATCATCAGGCATTATTACATCCTGGAGGTTGGGGACCCCCTGCTGTATAGCACAAGTCCCACCTGAAAGACCAGGTGTCTCTGAGGTGGGTGAAGATAGGCGAGGGTGGAGTTCTCTGGGCTGGGCGCAGCTGTGCTGCTCAGGGCTCAGATTGCGACTGTTCGCAGCGTTGCTGTCCGGGATGCTGCGGCCATCTTGAATTGAGGCACCGTGCTTGGCGCTTCCGCACAGAGCTGGGGAGCTTGGGTGTCCGCTGGGCCATTTCCCAGAAGGATCTCTGGTCTGAAGGGCCAGGTGCGGGGCTTGTGTATGAGCAAGTGAAACCAGACTAAGCACCAAAGAAGAAGGAAGGTTAGATTTTGTTCTACCACTCTGATTTTATTTTTATTTTCTGGGAATTGTTAATGGACTTTGCCAAAGACAAATACACAGGTGTTCGTGTTGTTAGTGGTTTCTAAACGTTGTATATATACCCTTCTGCACAGATCTCATCTGTGCAGTGGGATAGGTTGTATGGTATGAGCAGCCTGGAGTAGACTGGACAGATTTCCAGGATTGTAGACTTACTCATTCCATCCTCAAAGTTTGTCCTGTTTTTTGACACCAGCCTCTGACCTGCAGAGCAGAGCTGTAGGTAAGCTTCTTATACCCTTCTGTGTGTATAACATAGTTCATAGTTAAAGCAAGGCAAAAAAACCCCAACTTCAGCAGATAAAATTGAGATTGTCAGCTGAACAAAAATTGTAGGGCGTACATAAAGAATAGCCAGGCGCTGTGTCTCCCACAAGGCAGCGGCCTCTCCCGGGTCCACTTTGAAACTCCCTGGCTTTACCTGACCCTTCTCACCCTGGAAAGGGAAAGGAAACGGCCTCTCCCCTCTCTCTCCTGTGTTAATGAGATTGCAAGTCCGGGTCAACTGCTTTGTCCAAGGTCACACAATTACTGAAGGTTCCAGGTCCACCATTCATTTCATATATTATTATGTAATGTTTTATTTTATCCTTCCCGGGAGGGCTTCAGAGGAGAGCATATTAAAAGGCTACAATAATTAGCCTCACATTGTAACACCCTTGACTCCAGGCAAGCTCCTGTAGCAGAGGGGGAGACGTTTGGTTCAGCTTTTCTGGGATGGGTCTGAGACTCTGGCTGGAAAGCAGGAGAGAAGTTCCTGAAGATGCCCACTGTCTGTGTGGGGGCTGCTTTGGGTCATTGTCATTCCCAGTGGTATTTGAGCAATAACTGTGGACCTCAAGGAGAGCAAAGCATTAGATCTCATCTGTGCAGTGGGATAGGTTGTATGGTATGAGCAAACTGGAGTAGACTGGATTTCTAGGATTGTAGAATTACTCATTCTGTCCTCAGAGTTTGTCATGGTTTTTGATGTCAGCCTCTGACCTGCAGAGCAGAGCTGTAGGTGAGCAGGTGAGAGTTGTAGGGGAGTGGATGATAGCTGTAGGTATGTTGCGGTTGAACAGGTGATAGCTATAGGTGAATGGAGGCTCCTTTCACTGAAGTAGAGTGGGCCCCTAGTCCAAGGAGCCTCTTTTCAATACCCCAAGACTCTATCCTCCTGTCTCTGCAGCTGTTTTAGGGAAACAGTCTTGTAATCCCTTCTAAAAAGTAGTTCCTTTCTGTTAAAACGTGTAAAGTAGTGAAAGGTACAAAATGTGACCTTGGTAGGCCTTGGACATTGCTGGGGGTTACCAGGCTGGTTAATGATGAAGCTTCAGGACAGTAAGTTCTTTGTTGCCTGCAGTGGATAGGGTGGTGGGGATTGCTTTTCCTTAACTACCATTCTGGTGATCCACACCCAGCCGAAGATTGTTCTCTCTTTCGGTTGATTATCAAGATTCTCACTTGAGAACTTGACAGTAATTTAAAGATCGGGAAGGCAGGAAGAGAAAGTTGTACAGTACCTATGTTTTCCCTCAGCAAAATCTTGTAGAGGTTTGCTTAGGCCCTGTTGGCTTCTTGACCTCTGCTACCCCAAGCCGAGAGCTGCCATCTGGATGTTCCCCCAGTGGAGGCACAAGCCTGGGAACCCTGACCACCTGCTGCACTTACCTTGCAAGGCCTATTGCCTTGGCCTATGAACATTTATTTCAGGTTTTTCCTTTCTGCTGATTAGCAAGGGAAGGTGTCATCATAGCCTTAATAATAAACCAGTCAACATTAGAGGAGCATTTGGGCTTTGTAGAAGACTTGTTTAACCTCAAAAGACAAAGGGAGAACTGTACACTTAAACATGGTTAAGGGAGTAAGTTTTATGTTTAGGAATCTAAATGTATTACAAGGTATGTACAGTTTAATGTGTCAGGCTAGGCTACAGTCGCTGGTTATTCAGTCAAACACTAATGTAGATATGGTTGTGAAGGTATTCTGCAGATGTGATTAAAGTCCATAATCAGTTTTCTTTAAATGAGTAAGATTATCCTAGATAATCTGGGTGAGCTTGATTGAATCAGTGAAAAGCCTTAAGATCAAAGGATGCTCTGAAGCAGAAGAAATTCTGCCTGTAGACAGCAGCTCAGGCCCTTCCTAAGAGTCTCTCTAGTCTGCCCTTCCTGGTGGCTGCCCTGTTGACTTCAGGTGTACCTAGTTATGAGCTGAATTGTGGTGGTGGTGGTGGTTTAGTCGTTAAGTTGTGTCCGACTCTTGAGATCCCACGGACTGTAGCCTGGTTCCTCTGTCCATAGTATTCTCCAGGCAAGAATACTGGAGTGGGTTGCCATTTCCTTCTCCAATTGTGACTACCTCCAAAATGCAGTTCTCACCCTCCATACCTGTTAATGTGCACTTTTCGGAAATAGGATCTTTGTAGATGATCAACTTAAGACAAGGTTGTTAGGGTGGGCCCTAATCCAATATTATTGTGTCTTTATCAGGCGTGAAATTTGGACACAAAGACATGCATAGAGGAAAGATGACCTGCAGAATCAGGGAGAGGGAAGGACCGATATATACGTGTCCATCTCCACATCCTACTGTGACTGTTTCTCTGTTAAAACACTGATGCACCAAATCAGGAGGTGTATGGCAATATCCCCTGCAGGAGGAAATGGAAAACCCACTCCAGTATTCTTGCCTGGAGAGTCCCATGGACAGAGGAGCCTGGCGGGCTGCAGTCCATAGGGTTGCAAAGAGTCGGACATGACTGAAGTGACTTAGCGTGCATACTTCTTTTGGATTGATCCTGGAACAGAAAGAGGATAATAGTGGGAAAACTGGTGAAACCCAAGTAAAGCCTGGAATTGAGTTAATGTACAACTGTTGATTTCTTAGTTTTGCTGAATGTATCCTGATTATATAGGATTTTAGCAATGGAGGAAGCTGTGCAATGTTACAAGGGAACTCTGTACTATCTTTGCAACTTTCCTGTTAATTAAACATTATTCCAAAATAAAACATTTACTTTTTAAAAAGTAGCCCAGATCCAATACTTACCAGCTGTATGACCTCAGGAAACTTATTTAGTCTTTCGGTTTATCTTTTTTTTTGGTAAAATGGGGGTTAATAATACAACTGCTCATAAGATTGTCTTAAGGATTAAATGAGCTAAAACAAAACCACATAGATTGCTTAGAACAGAGCCTGGTACAAGTAAGTGCTTAATAAGGGTTAGCTCTAATTATAATATTTTTGTTTTATTTTATACACAACTTGCTCATTGTGTGGTAATCACATAGATACGTGTTCTTCTAAATTGAAGGTAGGCTTGTAAAAGACTACCCATTGGAGGATAAGAAGAAAAAGTAGAACTTCTGTTTGCTTGCTGGATTTACTTCATTCTTTTAAGGAGTTTTGATCTGTATATGTACTGTAATGCATATCTTAATTCAATATCAGTATAACATGTCTTTTTTATTGATAGAGTAGATGATCAAAAGGGCCTAGGGACCAGTACTGTGCTCTTAAGGCAGTATGCACGCTCGCATCCTTGTAACCTTCTTTGGGCTCAAAGACATAGCCACTTAGGCAAATTAATTTTGTGTTAAGCCCTAATCCCTAAACCATTTAAATCTGCTTGAAAATAATACTTAACTCAGAAGGCTGAAAATGTTGAGATTGACTCAATATGTATTTACGACTCAGTGTTTCTTCTGCCTGTATTACTTCAATTTGTTCTAATACTGGGCAAAATCTCTTCACTTGCCTTTTTTTCCCTTATAATTTGGTCTTTTAAAAAAAGATTTATTTATTTATTTATTTACTCATTTTTGGCTGTGCTTCGTTGCTGCACACGAGCTTTCTGTAGTGGTGGTGAGCTGGGGCTACTCTTCGTTGCCGTGCCGAGCTTCTCGTGGTGGCTTCTCTTCTTGCTGAGCGTGGGCTCTAGGCGCGTGGGCTTCAGTAGTTGTGGCTTGTGGGCTCTAGATTATGGGCTCCATAGTTGTGGCACACGGATTTTAGTTGCTCCATGGTATGTGTGACCAGGACCAAACTTGTGTCCCTGGCGTTGGCAGACGGATTCTTTTTTTTTTTTCATAGGTACTGTCAATCCGCTTTATTTTCTCCAACAGTAGGTGTTTGGTGTCAATGTACTTGTTTTTTTTTTTTTTAACTTTCTTTCTTTGCTCAGCCCCTTTTAAAAAAAAAAATTGTTTATTTTAATTGGAGGCTAATTACTTTACAATATTGTAGTGGATTTTGCCATACATTGACATGAATCAGCCATGGGTGTACATATGTTTCCCATCCTGAACCACCCTCCCACCTCCCTCCCCATCCCATCCCTCTGGGTCATCCCAGTGCACCAGCCCTGAGTACCTTCTCTCATGCGTCAAACCTGGACTGGTGATATGTTTCACATATGATAATATACATGTTTCAGTGCTATTCTCTCAAATCATCCCACCCTTGCCTTCTCCCACAAAGTCCAAAAGACTGTTCTATACATCTGTGTCTCTTTCGCTGTCTCACATATAAGGTCATCGTTACCATCTTTCTCAATTCCGTATACATGCGTTATTATTACTGTATTGGTGTTTTTCATTCTGACTTACTTCACTCTGTATAATAGGCTCCAATTTCATCCACCTCATTAGAACTGATTCAAATGTATTCTTTTTAATGGCTGAGTAATACTCCATTGTGTATATGTACAACTGCTTTCTTATCCATTCATCTGCTGATGGACATCTAGGTTGCTTCCATGTCCTGGCTATTATAACAGTGCTGCGATGAACACTGGGATACATGTGTCTCTTTCAATTCTGGTTTCCTTGGTGTGTATGCCCAGCAGTGGGGTTGCTGGGTCATATGGCAGTTCTATTTCCAGTTTTTTAGGAATCTCCACTGTTCTGCATAGTGGCTGTACTAGTTTGCATTCCCACCAGCAGTGTAAGAGGGTTCCCTTTTCTCCACACCCTCTCCAGCATTTATTGTTTGTAGACTTTTTGGATAGTAGCCATTCTGACTGGTGTGAGATGGTACCTCATTGTAGTTTTGATTTGCATTTCTCTGATAATGAGTGATGTTGAGCATCTTTTCATGTGTTTGTTAGCCATCTGTATGTCTTCTTTGGAAAAATGTCTGTTTAGTTCTTTGGCCCATTTTTTGACTGGGTCATTTATTTTTCTGGAATTGAGCTGCAGGAGTTGCTTGTATATTTTTGAGATTAATTCTTTGTCAGTTGCTTCATTTGCTATTATTTTCTCCCATTCTGAAGGCTGGGCAGACAGATTTTTAACCACTAGACCACCAGCGAAGCCCTCCACTTACTTCTGAGAATTTAAATTTTTCCTCTGGCTTCCACCACACTTTATTTGTTGCCTCACATAATAGCCTTTTCAAGTTATTTCAGGAACAGGAGATTTATAAATCTAGAGTGTTTTGGTTCTAGGTGGTGATTCGTGTAGCAAGATAGAATGATTTTTTTTTTAGGCATGGGGCAATGTAACTGACATTAATTTTTAGTTTTGTATGCATTCACTTATTCACATTCATTCACAATAGTTTCTGCAAATTTTGTTTAAAAGTTCTTAGAGACAGTCAGTTTTTTAGATTCAAATCCTGTTGGTTTTCAGAACCTGGGTTCAAATTCCACCACTAGCCAGATGTGTGTCCTTGGACAGTTTTTTTCTTTTAACTGCTTTATATCCATTTCTTTATTTGAAAGACGGAATATTTACCTTGCAGGGTTATGTAAGGAATAGTGATATATATGTGAAGCACTTGCACATGTTTGGGTTATGGTAGGTGCTTAACAAATAGATACTTTTACTGTTATTGTTGTTATTTTATTACTATTGTGCCAACCACTAGGATAGACCTAGGAAAACAAAGACAGCTAAGGAAAATAAAATACCTTTGCCTGTAAGGAAAATATACATACACACACCTAGAAATATTATTAATACAATTGATGCACTCAGTATAAAAGTAAAATGCTAATACCAAAAGCAAGCATACAATGAAAAGCAACATCTCCTGGCCTACTTCACCCAAGCCCTAGTCCTTTTCTTCAAAGACAAACATTATTAGCTGTTTCTTGTTCATTCTTCTGTGATTCAGTCTGAAATTCAAAACAATAAGCTTATATTGCTCTTGCCTAGTTTTATCAGCTTTATAACATTCTATTGACTCCTTGTTAAATAGGTGAGGATTTAAGTCATGTCCCTGTACTTACTAACCTCTTCCCTTCCTGATGTTTGATAATTACATTATTTTCTAAAATTCTTCTATAGCTAATATTTTAAACTTTATGGTTAAATCTCTATTTCTTATTCTATCACCTTCAGTGAGTATTTTAGTCCCCTTAAGGTTATCACTCTCTCTCTTTAATCTCTTATCTCCTGTAAGAAGCAGCCCAATTCTCTAAAGCGCAAATTAATGAATAACAAATTTGCTGAATCGACCAAATTTAGGATTTTGGCACTTCAAAGTGATGTGATTCATCTGGATTCCTCCCCAGCAATTTCATTTGAATTAATCTGGAACCTTTTTTGTCAGGTGTACATTGCTCTTATGTTATCAACATTCGTAAGATTTGCATTCTGTTCTGCAATTGTAATAAGGGCTTCCCTGCTTTCTCTATGGTTGACCTTAAAAGTTATAATTCACAAAGAAGGCCTTCACATTATTATGATTACCTAATTATTGCCCACTGCAGGGAGGGGGAGTATCCTTGGGTTATATATTCCAATCTAAGGGTCCTTTGTCAGGTTACTTGAAAGGAAGGAGTCACAATAACATCAAAGTCAAATGGCTTTTCTTTTCTTTCACTCTGTTGGTTACTTAAAATCATGTAACTTTACTTTGCTCTGTATGTGGATCACTACCTTCTTGTACAGGCTTTGTTCTTCCTGCCATTTCTCATCTTTTATCTTTCTTTTTTCTTCCTCTCACCCTCTCTTCTTTTCTTTCTGACCAAAAGAAGAGTGTGACTTTCCCAGAGCCTCAAGTTTAGTAAGCCTTTCAGATATAGTAACTCTTAAAGAGCCCCTGTCTTTCTCCAGGTCTTAGGCTCCCTGACTTGAGTTAGGACCTGTCGCTGTCTTCTGTACAGCTGTCCTGGGACTTTTCTATACAACCTTCCGGATTCACATCTTTCTCTTTCTGGAGTATGTCCTTTAGTAACTGCTTAAAGTCAGAAGTAGTTTTTGAGGTCTTGTTTGTCCAAAAATGTTTTTGTTTAGGTAAGTCACATTTGATTGATAGCTTGGCTGAGTATACAACTCTACCTTCAAAATTCATTTCCCTCCAGTTTTATTCTGACATCCAGTATTGCTCATAAGATACCAATGTCAGAGTGTTTCTTGTTTTTTGTAGATACTCTGTCCCCCCACCCCCCACAAAACACCATGGAGGCTTTTTATATTTCTTTAGTCTTGATTTCGTATGTCTGGTTGTAGATCTTTCAGAAGTTTTATTGAGCTGGGAAAAGTCATTGTCTGATGACTTAAACTTTCATTTGGGGGAAATTTTTTCTATTATTTTTGATAAAATCCTTCTTTCCATTTTCTTTAGACTTTTTTTTTTTAATAACACCAATTAGTTGGATAGTAAGCTTACTAGATTTTTAAATACTCTTTCTGTGTCTCATATTTTCTGTCATATTTCTTATCTGTTTGGGTTTTGGCTTTCTAATGTAAAAGACTTACTTTTAGTTTATTTTTAGCCCTACTATTAAATTTTTAAACTTTTTATAATTTCAAACCTTGTTTTTTGACTCTTGCTAAATGGTAACAAACTTCTATATACATAACAATAACATAGAACAAAACCCTGAGTTTATATATGTACATATAATTCATATATTTGCATTAAAATTTTATGTATATAAAATTTATATATAATAAATATATTTTAATATTTCCCTTTAGGTATTAAACGGTTTGTCTTAATATTAACTTTCTTAATTGCTCATGAGTTGATACTTTCTGTTCCTTGAATTATTTCTAATTCCTAAAATCAAGTTTTTTTAGTTTTATACTAGTTTTTCTTTCCTTCAAACTGTTGGTTTTCTTATACATATTCTGTTAATTCTTTATGCTCTCTGATGTGTGTTCAATATAGTCCCTTTCTGCCTGAGTTCTTGAGTCTACATTAGTTCTTTGCAAGGAAGAACTCTGATTCTCTCACATTTATCCCGCTTCATGAAGTAATTATGATGAAGGGGAAGACCTGAATGGTTTGAAAGTAACTGCAAGGCTGCTTTCAAAATTTTTCTTAATGCCAATATATAAAACTTCACATGTTCAGACTACTCAAGAAAGTCTAGCTTGAATTACGCAGAGATGTTTTAAAATATGGTTTTATTATTTTCAATTTTTATTAAAAAACTTCATCTGAGCTAAGAAAATGCCACAGGTAAAGCCCACTGAAGATTGAACAGATAAGAATATGTTCTATTTAAATGGTGGGTTTAACTCTCTCTGGTATTTCATGTGGACAAATATGAGTTCCATAGTCTTACAACGTTTGCATTCATTACTGAATAGCCTCTTTAATATGAAGATAAAAACTTAAACTCTAGACTAAAACCTTAATCAGAATTTGAGTTAGTGAGAATAAAAGTTGTCATAAACCTTGTCTTTTTAATGAGAAAATATGAAAGGGTCTATTTTTTTTTATCACATATATATCATATAAATGGCTTGATATTTGTGAAGACTTATCAGTAGCAATAATAACACTCTTATTGCCAGATCCAAAAGGGAAATAATGTTATATGAATCTGTTTTACTTTAAAACCAGCACAAAAAATTTATGGAATCAGATTTCATTTTGGAATTGCTTTACTAGTGTCAGTAATTCCTATAATTTTTTTCATAAGGAACAATTTGGTCTGAGAACACCTACAGGTCTCTGGAACATTTACCCCAGTACCTGACTTGGACTTTATTACAAGTTCAGATGTTCTCACAGGTTATGACATCTCATCGTGTTATGAACAGACAGCATTTGTGTGTTTAGGATCAACCTGAAAGGAAACCACATGAGCTCTCTGAACGCCACTCAGCAGTCCTGGCAGTCGGAGACATACAGGGTTCTTGGTCTTGTGCATTTCAATAGATTTCCCTCTGTGTTGGAGGAAGAGACTAAGGCTCCCTGGCAATAATCCACTGCTGAAGGATTCACCTTTATCTCAAATTACTGCAGAAGTCTCGAGGGACTGAGACAAGTCACCTGCTCGAAGTCGCACAGCTGGGGAGCAGCGTTGTGGGGATTCACGTCTACAGCACACTGCATGTAGAGACATAGTATTTTTGGATGTGGCCATGGGCTCTGGGCAGTTGAGGGGAGGAGAGGTACTGACAGTGCAATGGGACCCTAAATTCGTGCAAGGGAGATGCAGAGAGCAATCCAGTTTTCATTTTGTCTGAGGCCAGACCACATCTAGACTTCGGCTCTTGTCTGGGCTGCAGAGCTGTGCTTGCCGTGAGCTCCTTGCACATACCTTCTTGGCGAATGACTGGAAAAGGTGTATCGATGTTTTCCTGAACCACATTGCCTCTCCAATCATTAACGTGACCCTTTATCTCCTACCTTCTTGTCCAGTCTTCTCCCCCTTTGAAGCCAGTTGTGAAAGTAATAAAGTCCTAAGAATTACTTCTCAACCATAGGTCTTTCCTAGAACATGTCAGAGGTGATCTTTTTGAAAGGCAGCCATCCACTGTCCCATCCAGGAGCTGGGGGCCTCCACCCACATGGACTCTTCACCTCTAATTCATCCTCACCATCCTCCTGCCCCACCTCCCACCTCTGACCCTGTCACTTCCCTGATTAAACCTTTTGTGGTTCCCCACTGGCTCCAGGACGAGGTCTAGGTTTCTTGCTCTGGACACCCCAGGATACCCATCTGCCCTTCCAGATATAGCTCCCTTGCATCCTCCACAGCTGGTCAGATAGAAAGCTTTGTGACTCCCTCCATATACTGTTTTTCTACACTGGGGCTTTGTTTTCCTGGCTCTCATGTGGGATGCTCTGGCTTGCCCATCTCTACATATCTAAATTCTAGATAGGGACCTCCCTGGAGGTCTAGTGGTTAAGACTTAGCCTTCCAAGGCAAAGAATGCAGGTTCAATCCCTGTTTAGCGAGCTAAGATCTCACATGCCTCATGACAAAACAAGCAAACAACAACCAAAAAAAAACCAGAACATAAACAACAGAAACAATGTTGTAACAAATTCAATAAAGACTTTAAAGATGGCTTACATAAAAAACTAAATAAATTCTACTCATTTTTGAGTCCCTAGATCAAAGTCAGCACCTGCATATAGCCTCCTTGGTCTCACAGCTATGACTCTCCCTGACAGTTGTAGGGCCCTGGGGTCCTAGACCTTTACATGGAGGGCTTCATTTCATCCTCACAACCTGTGAGGCAGAGACTGATCTCAAAGGACAAAACTGAGACTTACAAAGGTTCATTTGCCTGAGGATCTTGAGCTGTGAGCACTGGAACCAGGATAGGAACCCAGGGGTGCTGTGCTTATAGCCTAGGTTTTCCACCATTCTGGAATGCTCCAAGACCCTCAGTCATCATGTAACTGGTGTCTCTTGCACTGTAAAAGGCTTTAGCACCCTGGTGGGTGGGAGAATGTCCAACTCACCCATTTTCTCTGCTAGTTCTGGTATGAATGGCGTGTGAGGAGAAGGGGGATCTTCCCTGTGGAGGGCAGCACCATTTGTGACTGGGGCTCTGCTGTGGTCCTTTGGGAGGTGGGGTTTGTTCCTTCCCTCCTCCTCAGGTGTCCTGCATACTTCCCATCCCTTGCCGACTCCATCCTCTCTACTTCTCCCCACTCTTGCTTCCTGTCTGCTCAGCTGCCACAGAAGCAGAAGGTGGACTGTCTCAGAGACCCTACAGCCCTTACTTGCTCTGCTTCCATCCAAGGTGGTCTGAACTCCTTTCCACCTCTGAGTCTTTCCTTTTCTGGGCTGGAGTATTCGTCTTCTCTTCTTGTAGCACTATGACTTTGTCACACGCTGATGGGACATAAAACCCAGCCTTGATGCCATGGATAAGTACAACTAACTACTCTGATTTCTGCCTTGTTGATTGTGCCAGCACTCCCATCATTACTGTGTCTGGGCTCTGAATTGTGGGCTGCCTGGCAATTGATCCATTCCCTCCATTAATGCATAATTATCAAGATCTTATTATATATGGGGTCCTGATGAGGCTGCAGTGAACAGAGTAATGTCCCTGTCTGCATGTATCCTTACATTCTAGCACAATGTCCTATAATTGGTTTGTGAGTGCCTCCTTGTCTCTTCACTTAGACTGTTAATTCCTTGCTGGCAGGAATCTTATTTTCTGGTCCTTTTGTGGCCTCTGCACAGCTTAATAAAGTGCCAGGTACAGCATAGAAACAGTAGCGGTCAATAATGTATCGTGAGCTATAAAACATCTTTAGTTTAAGAAGCATGTTTCATACATACAGTCATATTTTTAAACAGTATCCTTAGTAGGTAGGACAAAACTGAAGAATGTTGGTTCTGAGTAGTTTAATGACATCACATATCTTAAAATACATATTCAGTAAATATTGTTCAGCGTTTATTAAAGGAGAATAGGAGAAACTGCCTTTCCTGTTATTCTCTGCAAAGCAAGGAATTTATATGTACCAAACCTTATATAAATGTTATAAATGTTAATTTTTATACAACATGAATGTGTTTAAAAGAATAATGTGGGATAATGTGACTTATAATTAAAATAATAATAATAATGTGGCTTAGAATTTTTTTAAGAAAGTCCCCTGCTCTTCCTTACCCCCATTATACATACTTCCCAGAAACAGTCAGTTTGAACTTTGCTTCTGTTCTTCTGCATGAGAGGAAATGTAAATAACTGTGAACAGAGGGAATATGGTAGTAGATTGTAAATGTGGCCACAAGTTCCTCTTCCCGTTATGTTCCTCCCTTTACAATATGACTTTACAACTTCTTCCATCAAGAGGCAAAGTATTTGCCCCACCTCTTGAATCTGGGTTGGCCCTGGTATATTCTTTGTTTAATAGCATAAGACAGAAGTGATGTTTTTGCAAAATCTGAGTTTTTAATAGGTCTTGCAGCTTCCACTTTTGGCCTTTTGGATAAATTCTGTACTGAGATAGTCATTTAGGGAAACCAATCTAGGCTATAGGGGTGAACTGAAGTATCCTAGTTGACAGCCGTCATCAACAGCAAGATGTGCAAGTAAGGCTGCCTTGGACTGGGCTATCCAGCCCAGCCCAGCCATCTTTCTGGGAGAATGAAGCCCATGGGTGAGCCCAAGCAGAATCAGTAGAGGAAGGGCCCAGCAAATCCACAGAATTATGAGAAATAACAAATAGTTGTGGTTTTAAGGTACCTAGTTTCTTTCTCTGGTTTTGGGATTGTCCATTAATTTACTGCTATCACAAATGAAGATTAGTTCATTACTTCATCCCGTTCCTGCCACACATCCTCATTTTATAGTTTTGACATTAGTCTTTGTTTCTCTGTTCACCACCTTAGCCACCTCAAAATAGTTAAGCCTACATTATTTGTTCCATGAATATCTATTGACTCCCCACTTTTTAAGATAAAAACATTGTTTCCTTCCTCCTTTTTACCTGTATCATCCCCTTTCACCTCCCAGTTTCTTAGGCTCTTCCTTTTCTTTTCCTTTCTAAAAAGTTTTTAATTGAGATATAATTATATGCAAAAATATGCAGAAATCATAGTGAAAAGTTTGACAAGTGAACACATCTCTGCAACCAGTACTTAGATCTAGAAATAGAATTTTATCACCACCTGGAAGTCCCACTTACTACTTTCTACCAAATGTAACTATTATTCTGACTTGTAAAACTGGTAAATAAGTTCAATCTCTTTTTAAATTTTGTATATACTTGTCTCTCAATTTGTTCCAGGACCCCCATGGAAACCAAAATAAGGAGATGCTTAAATCCCTTACAATCAGCCTTTTGTGTCCTCATGTTCAATACATGGTCAGCTGAATCTGTCATTGCAAAACCCACATCATAGAGGGCTGACTGTAAATGTAACTATTTAGTGTATTCTCTGTTATACCTGGCTTTCTGTTATTGTTCAGCATTCTGTTTGTGAAATTTATCCCTGTTGTTGATGTTCTTATATGTCATTCCTTCTTGTTTTTGTGTGGTATTTATTACATGAAAATAATGTCGATGGGCACTTATGGTCGGTCTAATAGTTGGACATTGTGAGTGTTATAGTAAGCATTCTTATGCATTTTTGATGAACTCATGTATACATCTATACTGGATATATGCCCAGAAGTGGTAATACTGGTCACAGAGTACATATGTGTTCAACTGTCCTGGATAGTGCTGAACAGTTTTCCAAAGTAGTTGCACTAATTTGCACTCCTACCAACGGTGTAGGAGAGTTACTGTTACCCCACATTTTTGCCACTATTTTGTATCATTTTACTTTTTTGTTGTAACCATTCTATTGGGTTGGTAGTCATGTAAGACTGGGTTTTTTATTTTCATTACTCTGAAGTTTTGAATTTTTTGATACCAGCATAATGGGGTCATTTAAACTTTTCATATTCTACTTGCTTATTCTGACATAAAAAGAGCAGGGTTTTGGATCTTGTATCGAATGACCTTGCTAAATTTACTTAATAATTCTGAAATTACCTTTTGATGTTTTTAGACTTTTGTATATAAAACTATATCATCTGTGAATAAAGTAGAATTTTTTTCTTCCCAGTCCTTCCTTATGATTTCTTTTCTTTCCTTAAAACCAGCACAGTGACAAATGAAAGTTAAGATAGCAGGCATCCTTGCTTCATTTCCCATTCTAAGGGAATGCTCTTAACATTTCAACATGAAGTAAGGTGTTTGCTATAGATTTTTAGAAGGATACTCTAGAACAGATTAAGGAAGTTTACTTGTATTACTAATTAGCTAAGAGTAATTATCAAATGCTTTTTTTGTACCTATTGAGATTATCATATGATCTACACCTCTTTTTTACTTGTTGACGTGGGTGATTCACATTATTCACAAATATTAAGTTACTTTTGAATTGCTAGAATAATCACTACTTAATTTTGATATATGATCCTTTTACATATATTTTGCTTAAAAGTTGGGAAGAATAAGATGTGATTTTTCAGAAATGTTTTTGACACTAGTTTCCAGAAATATTAGGAGACCAGATGCAAAAGTCAAAGTTGAAGTGAATGGAAGCCTATATTACTTATGGCCTGTATTTCCTTGATGACTTTGGCACTGTCAGAATATCTATCTCGACAGTACTACTATGCATCCTTAATAGTCTGAAGGGTACTTGGGGAACTCACAATTAAGATTTGTTAATGGAGTCAAAAGAATAACATAAATTACAAGTGCTTTTACATATTTGATCTTATTTAGAAGTGCAAAAATTCTGACATCTAACAAACACAATGAATGAACGGATAAATGAACAAATAAATATAGTTATTCTCTCCCTTGTTTGGGGATACCTCAGAACATATACTACATGACTTAGACGCTGTGGCAAATATTACTTATTGATACTCAGCATTGTTCCCACTCTTCTAAGCTCTCCCTTGTCTCAGACATTTCTCAGACCCTGTTGCCAGCAGTACTGCAACCTAAATTGTACTAATGAGAGGCACTGGTGTAAAATTGAAGGGAAAGGAGGAAGAGAAACCACTAGTCTCAGCATTAGTAACCTAGTAGGTATCAGCAAATGGCAGATGAGTTGTTATGCCAGCAGCTTCTGGGCATAGGATGTTCTGAGACTTATCTGCTGCCACATGGAACAAAGATAATTGGTGATGGTTCTCATGATTCCTGCCCTTCCTAATTTTTCACACCTTACCAATAGTTCCTGTATCTTTGCTCCATCAATCTTACTAATTATTGTGTAAACCTCTCTGTGCATTAAATCTTACATGAAATATATACAGCTGGATCAAAAGCTTTATTTCTTTTCCTGACTGACTACTGAATAAAGTAAGGAATTAAAAAATATATATTATGCCTGTATAGTCATGGCTTGTGGGAATCCCAAAAGCCTAAATTTGATTTCTTTCAGCCAGAAAGAGTGTTTCCGGTCCTGCTAGGACCTAGGGGTGACACCAAGAATGTTGTAGCCCCCTTTAATAATCTTAATGGATAAATCTAAGACTTAGCTTACCCACTTTGCTGTGAGCCAAAGGTTTAGTCTACAGATTACAGAGCTATTACCAACATTCACTTCTGGGGCAGTCTTGCCTTTTCCATCATTACAGTTTCTTCTGCTTTGTTTGTAATCCATTGTTGTTCAGTTGCTCAGTCGTGTCTGACTTTTTGTGACCCCATGGACTGCAGCACACCAGGCTTCCCTGTCTTTCACTATCTCCTGGAATTTGTTCAAACTCATGTCCATTGAGTTGGTGATGCCATCCAACCGTCTTATCCTCTGTCACCCCTTTCTCCTCCTATCCTCAATCTTTCCTAGCATCAGGGCCTTTTCAAATGTGTCAGTTCTTTGCACCAGGTGGCCAAAGTATTGGAGCTTCAGCTTCAGCATCAATCCTTCCAATTAATACCCAGGACTGATCTCCCTTAGGATGGACTGGTTGGATCTCCTTGCAGTCCAAGGGACTCTCAAGAGTCTTCTCCAGCACCACAGTCTAAAAACATCAATTCTTCAGCACTCGGCCTTCTTTATGGTCCAACTCATACATCCATACATGACTACTGGAAAAACCATAGCTTTAACTGTATGGACCTTTGTCAGAAAAGTGATGTCTTTGCTTTTTAATACATTGTTAGCTTTGTCATAGCTTTTCTTCCAAGAAGTAAGTGTCTTTTAATTTCATGGCTGTGGTCACCATCCACAGTGAATTTGGAGCCCAAGTAAATATAATATGGTATTGTTCCCATTTTTCCCCATATATCTGCCATGAAGTGATGGGACTGGAGGCCATCAGATCAGATCAGCTGCTCAGTTGTGTCCGACTCTTTGCGACCCCATGAATCGCAGCACGCCAGGCTTCCCTGTCCATCACCAACTCCCAGAGTTCACTGAGACTCACGTTCATCGAGTCAGTGATGCCATCCAGCCATCTCATCCTCTGTCGTCCCCTTCTCCTCCTGCCCCCAATCCCTCCCAGCATCAGGGTCTTTTCCAATGAGTCAACTCTTCGCATGAGGTGGCCAAAGTACTGGAGTTTCAGCTTTCGCATCATTCCTTCCA
>NW_011494638.1:6417079-6417740 GCF_000754665.1 Bison bison bison | reverse complement strand
TGTAAGGCCTCCCCAGACAGCCATTTTGCTTTTTTGCATTTCTTTTCTATGGGAATGGTCTTGATCCCTGTCTCCTGTACAATGTCACGAACCTCATTCCATAGTTCATCAGGCACTCTCTATCAGATCTAGGCCCTTAAATCTATTTCTCACTTCCACTGTATAATCATAAGGGATTTGATTTAGGTCATACCTGAATGGTCTAGTGGTTTTCCCTACTTTCTTCAATTTAAGTCTGAATTTGGCAATAAGGAGTTCATGGTCTGAGCCACAGTCAGCTCCTGGTCTTGTTTTTGCTAATTGTATAGAGCTTCTCCATCTTTGGCTGCAAAGAATATAATCAATCTGATTTCGGTGTTGACCATCTGGTGATGTCCATGTATAGTCTTCTCTTGTGTTGTTGGAAGAGTGTTTTTGTTATGACCAGTGCATTTTCTTGGCAAAACTCTATTAGTCTTTGCCCTGTTTCATTCCATATTCCAAGGCCAAATTTGCCTGTTACTCCAGGTGTTTCTTGACTTCCTACTTTTGAATTCCAGTCCCCTATAATGAAAAGGACATCTTTTTTGGGTGTTAGTTCTAAAAGGTCTTGTAGGTCTTCATAGAACTGTTCAACTTCAGCTTCTTCAGCATTACTGGTTGGGGCATAGACTTGGATTAC
>NW_011494638.1:6414590-6416792 GCF_000754665.1 Bison bison bison | reverse complement strand
AATCTTTCCCAGCATCAGGGTCTTTTCCAGTGAGTCAGTTCTTCACATCAGGTGGTCAAAGTATTGGAGCTTCAGCTTCAGCATCAGTCCTTCCAATGAATACTCAGGACTGATTTCCTTTAGAATTGAATGGTTTGATCTCTGCCAGGAGATCAGTTGTGTACGATTACTATTGCATTTAATTATTGGAAAATGAAACTGGCAATAGCATTTATATATATATTTATTTACCTTAATTATATTTCAGTAATTTAAAAAATGAAACTGTACAGGTTTGGAATGTGTTACTCAAAGCTTAACTTTCCTGCATATCCTGTATCCTATTCTTTTTTTAAAAAGTTAATGATTAATTTTTGACTGCCCTGGGCCTTTGTCGCTGTACGTTGGCTTCTCGCTGCCATGGCTTCTCTTTTGCACAGCACAGGTTCTGGGTGCTCGGGCCTCAGTGGTTGCAGCACTGACTCTTAATAGTTGCAGCGTGTGGGTCTAGTTGCCCCCTGGCAGGCAGCATCTTCCTGGACCAGGGACTGCAAGGCAGACTGTCAACCACTGAACCACCAGGGAAGCCCCTGCTCTTCTTTCTATTCTGCAGAATTCCATAGCTTGGTGGTTTTTACAAGCATATTGGTGACATGAAGGATGAAACTTTGTGATACTGGTCTAGATCACTTACTTTTTTTCTTTGTCTGCTCCTTCCTATCCCTCCTCCTCCTTCTCTTCTGTTCATGTTTTATTGACTTTCAGCTTTTAGAGATTTTGTTCACTTTCTTGTGATCTCAGCAATACATTTAGAGTCATGTTTGTTCAGAGTCATGTAATTTATGCGGGTCTTACTTTTTTAGCAGGAGCTTCAGAATATTTGACCCACTCTGCTCTCAGAAGTGAACATTTCTATCTACTTTACATCTTGTATAAATGTGTTGAAATTTCTCATCCATCTGTGGTCCCTTCGGATTCCCTTGATTGTTGTTGACTTTGTCCTTTTTCATGTCTTTAGTTTCATCTTGATGTAGTCTCTGGAGAAAGAGGAGATAAATGTTTGTGTGTTCATGCATTATTCTGAATCATAAACTACAACAGTTTTTTCAAACTTAAGATTTAAATATGCTCTGTATTCTTCAGTGGTTTTAATTGTACAACAAAAATACAGATGAAAAATAAATAGAAATGTCAACCTAAGTTCTAAGGAAAACAACATTACCATTTAGTTAATAAACTTTAAAATGATGGAAAAGAAATGACACTGCTAGAAAGTAATTTTCAAAGATTTTCATGGCTTTTTCAAAAATATAACTTGTTGTACATGGAAGATCACTATCTACATATTGATTTATTTAAAATATCTTGCTTGAATAAATGATGCTATATGGTAACACTTTACCTTGGAATAACCATTGGGCTTTTGTAATATTAATTGTCCTTCTTATTGGAGTTACATGTTACCATAGCTATAAAGGCTTCTTAAAAATAAGTTGAAAGGGTGCTCTTTTCTAATATCTGACAAGTCCAGGCTTTGAGCAGTATATTTTTCAGTTAACAATAATACCTTTTCATTCATCTGACAGAGATTTTTAGAAATATGCTTTAAAAATCTGCAAAATAAGAGTCCCAACCAACAATATCTGTACAGTTTAAAACTGTGGAAAAATGGTGATTAAGAGAATATCTAGGGTAAATAAATTAGTTTCTTTTGCTCATACACCTTGACAGTAGATCAGTTCAGTTCAGTTCAGTTGCTCAGTTGTGTCCGACTCTGCAACCCCATGGACTGCAGCACACCAGGCCTCCCTGTCCCTCACCAACTCCCGAAGTTTGCTCAAACTCATGTCCCTTGAGTCAGTGATGCCATCCAGCCATCTCATCCTCTGTCGTCCCCTTCTCCTCCTGCCTTCAATCTTTCCCAGCATCAGGGTCTTTTCCAATGAGTTAGTTCTTTGGGTTAGGTGGCCAAAGTATTGGAGTTTCAGCTTCAGCATCAGTCCTTTCAATGAATATTCAGGACTGATTTCCTTTAGGATAGACTGGTTGGATCTTCTTGCAGTCCAAGGGACTCTCAAGAGTCTTCTCCAACACCACAGTTCAAAAGCATCAATTCTTTGGCACTCAGCTTTCTTTATGGTCCAACTCTCACATCCATACATGACTACTGGAAAAACCATAGACTTGACTAGATGGACCTTTGTTGGCAAAGTAATGTCTCTG
>NW_011494638.1:6411159-6414490 GCF_000754665.1 Bison bison bison | reverse complement strand
ATTGAATGGTTTGCCTTGGAAACGAACAGAGATCATTCTGTCATTTTTGAGATTGCATCCAAGTACTGCATTTCGGACTCTTTTGTTGACCATGATGGCCACTCCATTTCTTCTGAGGGATTCCTGCCCGCAGTAGTAGATATAATGGTCATCTGAGTTAAATTCACCCATTCCAGTCCATTTCAGTTCGCTGATTCCTAGAATGTCGACATTCACTCTTGCCATCTCTTGTTTGACCACTTCCAATTTGCCTTGATTCATGGACCTGACATTCCAGGTTCCTATGCAATATTGCTCTTTACAGCATTAGATCTTGCTTCTATCACCAGTCACATCCACAGCTGGGTATTGTTTTTGCTTTGGCTGCATCCCTTCATTCTTTCTGGAGTTATTTCTCCACTGATCTCCAGTAGCATATTGGGCACCTACTGACCTGGGGAGTTCCTCTTTCAGTATCCTATCATTTTGCCTTTTCATACTGTTCATGGGGTTCTCAAGGCAAGAATACTGAAGTGGTTTGCCATTCCCTTCTCCAGTGGACCACATTCTGTCAAATCTCTCCACCATGACCCGCCCGTCTTGGGTTGCCCACGGGCATGGCTTAGTTTCATTGAGTTAGACAAGGCTGTGGTCCTAGTGTGATTAGATTGACTAGTTTTCTGTGAGTATGGTTTCAGTGTGTCTGCCTTCTGATGCCCTCTTGCAACACCTACCGTCTTACTTGGGTTTCTCTGGAGGCCATGGTCTTAGTTTTTTGAATATTGAGTTTTAAGCCAGCTTTTCTACTCTGCTCTTTCACCTTCATCAAGAGGCTCTTTAGATTCTCTTTGCTTTCTGCCATTAGGGTGGTGTCATTTGCATACCTGAGGTTATTGATATTTCTCCCAGCAGTTTTGATTCTAGTTTGATCTTTATCCAGCCCAGCATTTCACATGATGTACTCTGCATGTAAGTTAAATAAGCAGAGTGACAATATGCAGCCTTGATGTACTCTTTTCCCAATTTTGAACCAGTCCTTTGTTCCATGTCCTATTTTAACTGTTGATTCTTGACCTGCATACAGGTTTCTCAGGAGGCAGGTAAGGTGATCTGGTATTCCCATCTGTTTAAGAATTTTCCAGTTTGTTGTGATCTACACCGTCAAAGGCTTTAGCATAGTCAATGAAGCAGATGTTTTTCTCGAATTCCTTTGCTTTCCCTGTTATCCAACAGATGTTGGCAATTTGATCTCTGGCTCCTCTGTCTTTTCTAAATCCAGCTTGTATATCTGGAAGTTCTTGGTTTATATACTATTGATGCCTAGCTTCAAGGATTTTGAGCATTACCCTGTTAGCATGTGAAATGAGTGCAATTGTGCAGTAATTTGAACATTCTTTGGCATTGCTCTTCTTTGGGATTGGAATGAAAACTGACCTTTTCCAATCCTGTGGCCACTGCTGAGTTTTCCCAGATTTGCTGGCGTATTGAGTGCAGCACTTTAACAGCATCATCTTTTAGGATTTGAAATAACTCAGCTGGTATCCCATCCCCTCCACTAACTTTGCTCATAGTGATGCTTCCTGAGGCCCACTTGACTTCACACTCCAGGATGTCTGACTCTAGGGGAGTGATCACGCCATCGTGGTTATCTGCGTCATTAAGACCTTTTTTGTATAGTCCTTCTGTGTATTCTTACCACCTCTTCTTAATATCTTCTGCTTCTGTTAGTTCCATACAGTTTCTGTCCTTTATTGTGCCTATCTTTGTAACCAGTAAGTTTATACATTCTAGGTGAATAAGCAAAAGAATAAAATCACCAAACCGAGAAATTGTGTTAGCCTATCCATGATTTTTCACATTTTGACTTTCATTATGCTTGAGCCAAACATCAGAGTAAAAAAAAAAAATACACAACAGTAAATAAAAAGCCACCCTGTTAAACATAATGTTTCATGAAAGGCTACAAAACATACATGCACATATATACTTTTCAACTTTCCTCTTTCCTCAATTTATCCATCAAACCTGCAAGGATGCATTGTACTGTTCTCCAAAGCTTATGTATTCTTTTTAATATAAATATTTAAGACAGCATTCCAAATGCAGGTAAGAATTCTGGTTATATGAATCCAAGTGGTAAATAAAAAAAGAAAGTCTTAAAATTTTGAAGGGTAGCCTGGAACTATAATTTTAAAAGAAACAAATGGATATGTAATATCCTAGGAGTGAAGGGGTCTATGTTGTATCCCATCAGAGACAACACTGTGAAGAAAATAAAAGAGAGGAGAGATGGACACATCCCAGTTCTCCTCTCTACTAGTTGGGCTTAGGAAGTGTTTGTAAGGGATTGGAGCTAACGACTACAGTGCTCAGAGCAGCAAGATGGCACTCTGTGTCTGGAAGCACCTGGAGCTGCGTGTACAGCTTCTTTGTGAAAGGAAAAAACTGGGAAACAAGATAGGTAGGGTTTCTATTTTAAACCAGAGTAAAAGAGAGGAAAACAATGAACTGTAACCCTTCACATCTGGTGTCACAATATTTCAGCCTAAGAATAATGTTGTCCTTCCTTCTACTTTTCTGCATGACTCAGAAGCTGACATTTGGCCACAGCAAGGACACTTACGTATTTTGTGTATGATTCAGTTAAATTCAGTTGCTCAGCCACTTCTGACTCTTTGTGACCCCCACGGACTGCAGCATACCAGGCTTCCCTGTCCGTCACCAACTCCCAGAGCTTGGTCAAACTCATGTCCATTGAGTCAGTGATGCCATCCAAGCATCTCATCCTCTGTTGTCCCCTTCCTCTCCGGCCTTCAATCTTTCCCAGCATCAGGGTCTTTTCCAGTGAGTCAGTTCTTCACATCAGGAGGCCAAAGTATTGGAGTTTCAGTTTCAGCATCAGTCCTTAGAATGAATATTCAGGACTGATTTCCTTCAGGATTGAAAGTATTATAAAAATAAAATACTTTTATATTTTAAAAATATAAAAATACTTTTTATAGTACTTTCAATCCTAAAGGAAATCAGTCCTGAATATTCATTGGAATTGGAAAGCATTATAAAATACTTTTACAAAACTTAATTTCTTTAAAATAATTGTTTAAAGCAAAACGTGTTTAGTTGGGTTTATAAATGTAAATAAACTACATGACAGTAGTACAAAGGATTGAAGAGTCAATGGACTTTTATTGTAAGATTCTTATAAATGAGGTGAGAGAATATTCACTGCAAGGATGCTAATTAAGTTGTGTCCAATTCTTTGTGACCCCTATGAACTGTAGCCTGCCAGGCTTCTCTGTCCCATGGGATTTTCCAGGCTTGAATACCGGAGTGGGTTGCCATCTCCTCCTCC
>NW_011494638.1:6399817-6411059 GCF_000754665.1 Bison bison bison | reverse complement strand
TATTGATATTTCTCCTGGCAATCTTGATTCCAGCTTATGCTTCATCCAGCCCAGCATTTCTCATGATGTACTCTGCATATAAGTTAAATAAGCAGGGTGACAATATACAGCCATGATGTACTCCTTTCCCTATTTGGAACCAGTCTGTTGTTCCATGTCCAGTTCTAACTGTTGTTTCTTGACTGCATACAGATTTATCAAGAGGCAGGTCAGGTGGTCTGGTATTCCCATCTCTTTCAGAATTTTCCACAGTTTATTGTGATCCACACAGTCAAAGGCTTTGGCATAGTCAATAAAGCAGAAATGGATGTTTTTCTGGAACTCTCTTGCTTTTTTGATGATCCAACAGATGTTGGCAATTTGATCTCTGGTTCGTCTGCCTTTTTTAAATCCAGCTTGAACATCTGGAAGTTCATGGTTCACATACTATTGAAGCCTGGCTTAGAGAATCTTGAGCATTACTTTACTAGTGTGTGGGATTCCCTGGTGGGTCAGACAGTAAAGCATCTGCCCACCATGCAGGAGACCCAGGTTCGATCCCTGGGTTGGGAAGATCCCCTGGAGAAGGAAATGGCAACCCCCTCCAGTACTCTTGCCTAGAAAATTCCATGGATGGAGGAGCTTGGTGGGCTACAGTCCATAGGGTTGCAAAGAGTCAGACACAACTGAGCAACTTCACTTTACTAGTGTGTGAGATGAGTGCTATTGTGCAGTAGTTTGAGCATTATTTGGCATAGCCTTTCTTTGGGATTGGAATGAAAACTGACCTTTTCCAGTCCTGTGGTCACTGCTGAGTTTTCCAAATTTGCTGGCATATTGAATGCGGCACTTTCCCAGCATCATCTTTTAGGATTTGAAATAGCTCAACTGGAATTCCATCACCTCCACTAGCTTTGTTTGTAGTGATGCTTCCTAAGCCCCATTTGACTTCACATTCCAGGATATCTGGCTCTATGTCTGACTCTATGTCTGGATGTCTGGTGAGTGATCATACCATTGTGATTATCTGGGTCATGAAGATCTTTTTTGTGTAGTTCCTCTGTGTATTCTTGCCACCTCTTCTTAATATCTTCTGCTTTTGATAGGTCCATACCATTTCTGTCCTTTATTTAAATCTGATAGAGTGCCTGAGGGAGAAGGCAATGGCATCCCACTCCAGTACTCTTGCCTGGAGAGTCCCATGGATAGAGGAGCCTGGTGGGCTGCAGTCCATGGGGTAGCTAAGAGACACGGCTGAGTGACTTCACTTTCACTTTTCACTTTCCTGCACTGGAGAAGGAAATAGCAACCCACTCCAGTGTTCTTGCCTGGAGAATCCCAGGGACGGGGGAACCTGGTGGGCTGACGTCTGTGGGGTCACACAGAGTTGGACACGACTGAAGGGACTTAGCAGCAGCAGCAGCAGCAGAGTGCCTGAAGAGCTATGGACAGAGGTTCGTGACATTGTACAGGAGACAGGGATCAAGACCATTCCCAAGAAAATGAAATGCAAAAAGGCAAAATGGTTGTCTGGGGAGGGCTTACAAATAGCTGTGAAAAGAAGAGAAGTGAAAAGCAAAGGAGAAAAGGAAAGATATACCCATTTGAATGCAGAGTTCCAAAGAATAGCAAGAAGAGATAAGAAAGCCTTCCTCAGTGATCAATGCAAAGAAATAGAGGAAAACAATAGAATGGGAAAGACTAGAGATCTCTTCAAGAAAATTGAGATACCGAGGGAACATTTCATGTAAAGATGGGCACAATAAAGGACAGAAATTTATGGACCTAACAGAATGACATTAGATAGTGGTCATTGTTTTAGCTGCCTGGCACCCAGACTCCTTTGTCATAGTGGCCCAAATTACTTTCAGAACAATGAACCTCCTCATATGTGCATAGAGATGACAGATCAGTGGCATGCTCTTCCTTTCAGAATCTAAAGGTTCTGTTTGTCCTATTCTTTAAATCCTGGTAGCAGACAAGAAGTCTGCTAACGATGAACTAATATGTCTCTGTCTGTCTGTCTGTTTCTGTCTCTCACACACACAAATCTGTGACTTTGAATGTGGACTGAAGTGTCACAAGGATGAGATAAATGATTGGAGTCATTTAGTCAATCAGTGATTGGCCAAGACCTTTGAGCTGTTCTTGCCACTAGAATCTTAGAAGATGTCTCTTTCTGTATCCTCCTCCATCAGTTCATTCGGTTCCCTTTTCAGTCATGTGAGCTGCTTTCCCATACATTTTTTTCCTGTGTAATTGCTAGTTATTTTCTGTTGTTTGCTAACAGAACACCTTAATGTGATTCACCTTAGGACACGATACGATTAAGGACCATGAGCCACCGAGCAGTGTTTAGTAAGTGATGTCAGTAACATCAGTCAAACTGACGTAGTTCCACAAGCTGGAGATGTAGTATCAAGCAGGCGATAAGACTGTCCTCATCCCAACTAGTGTTCAGACCCACAGAAGAAACGATCTGACACAGCAGAATTGAACATGACTCCACTTGTGTTTCTTTTTCAAAGTTGGATCAGAAATCTGATTCTGCATAAGAAACTTCTCAGAGACAGAGGGTACCACAGTGTTACAGCCATTAATTCCCTTCAGCTAGCCTAAACAGAGTAGAGAGGCTGAAGTCATTTGGTAAAATTGTTCCTACTTTCCTATATTTTTTGTTGCCTCTTTCAATTTTTGAATAATTTAAAATCATTTCAGTATAGCAAACAACACAATCGGGGTATCAGTGTACTTTGCAGGACTATGTTCAACGGCTTTTAACAAAAAAGGAAAAAGAGTGACTTTAAAAACTTAATTTTTTCTGCCACAAGAAGTTTGGAGGGAGGCAGTCCAAAGCAGATGTAATACCATAGAAATGCCTGCAAGGGCCAGATTTCTCTCTTGCTTCTCCTCGCCCTTAGCCTCACTTTAAGTGGTTTCAATCCTCATGATGTGAAGAAGGCTGCTGCCACCATCATCTTTTCTATTCCACGTAGGAAGAAGACAGAAAAGGGCCTTTAACATACACAGAATCTTGTGGTTTTTGTTTTATTGCATCAAGAAGCCATTCGCTGAGACTTTTGCCCACCCTTTGGAAGGGTGACGTTAACAGCCTCATCAAAATTGTTGTTGTTTAGTTGCTAAGTTGTGTCTGACTCTTTCACAACCCCATGGATTAGAGCCTGCCAGGCTCCTCTGTTCATGGAATTCTCCAGGCAAGAATACCCAAGTGGATTGCCATTCCCTTCTCCAGAGGATCTACCTGATCTAGGGATTAATAAGGAAGAGACAATGGATATCGGGCAAGTGATCCACCAGTGTCTGTTTCCATTTACTACCAGGATTTAAAAGATGTTAATATTTTGCAAATTTTCTTCATTATTTGTTTTCTTTTAAAGATATAAAACATTACAGATAAAGCTAAAGACTCATCTCCATCTCTTTTTCCTCCCTTCCATCCCACAGATAATCATTAACCTTTTAGGTTGGTGTATGTAACTCCTAGAGGGATTTTTTAATATGTTCACCACATAAAGAAGTTTGGTTTCTGATAACACTGGGATAGGTATTTCAAGCCCTTCCTTGTGATAAATGCATGTAAATGCGATCTAAAATATATAGAGATATGTATACATATATATTTTACTCCAAATTATATTTTAAAACCTAGTAAAAATGTTATAGAAATGAAGAGACTGTAAAGAACCATCAGGCCAGAGTTTAAGGAAAAAGGAAGAACTGGGGAGGTTTCAGTTGAACACCAGCTGCCCTCAGCATGAGGCAACTTTTGCTTGTACCCTGGGGTTGAGTTCAGGGCAGATTTACTTCTGTTCATTTTCCCCTCAGGGTGTAGCCTTTTGAAACCAGGTTGATAATGAAGAGGGTTCCCAGGGTCAGAGTGCACCCTGGGCCATCGCTTCCTCTTTCTCACGCTGTTGTTCAGTGTCAGTCTTGTCTGACTCTTTGCAACCCCGCGGACACCAGGCTTCCCTGTCCTTCACCATCTCCCAGAGTTTGCTCAAACTCATGTACATTTGGTGATGCTATCCACCTATCTTGTCCTTAGTCTCCCCCTTTTCCTCCTGCCCTCAATCTTTCCCAGCATCAGGGTCTTGTTCAATGAGTCGGCTCTTCCCATCAGGTGGCCAAAGTATCGGAGCTTCAGCTTTAGCTTCAGTTCTTTCAATAAATATTCAGGGTTGATTTCCTTTAGGATTAACTGGTTTGCTCTCCTTGCTGTCCAAGGGATTCTAACTCTATGAGGTCGCAGAGTCAGACACAACTTAGCGAGTGAACAGTGATGAGGCCACTGAGACTGAAGCCCAAATTTGTGTGGGTCAACCAAAGCCGTGCGAGCAGAAGCAGCTTCGAGGCTCAGGTCTCCTGCTTCCATAGGTGAACTGCCTATTGTGAAGGCAAGGACAAATTAACACCAAAAGAGTTACTAATACTGGCAATTTCTCAGGCATGTTTTCCCTACCTTATGATTTCCTCCCTTCTGTATTCTCTGAAATTTACTGTTCGCCTGATTTCTTTGTATAGTTTCTTAGTTCATTTTTTCTTTATAATTTCTTCTTTATAAGTACTGCTTTATCTACATTCTCAAACTTTTGATATATAGTATTTTATTGTGATTTAGTTCTAAAACATTTCTAGTTTCTTTGACCAAATTACGTATAAATATATATATATATATATTTAGAAACACATAAGAAGTAGATGATGCCTTCAGAAAAGTGCATAATTATGAAAGAATAGCTATATAAATTGTTTGCAGAATGAACATATCCATGTAAATACCATCCAAATCAGGAAGTAAAACAAAGATCTTAATCTTTGTCTTTTCATTCAATTTTTTAGTCCCTTTACATTTAAGGTAGTTTCTTCTAAGTTACAAAGTTTCTTTTAAGCATACTTATAAGTTTTTCTTTTAGAATTGTTTTATTATCAGAAATTATTATAGTTTAAGCCCCATAGTTATATTTAACAACACTTCCTCATGAAGGATTATCTATTTCTGAGTATTTAAAATTTGGATCATGAATTCGTGTTCAACATGATTTCTCTGTAAGAATGCCAGGCAAACTAGGTTTAGGAAATATTCCTTCACAGTGTTTTTGTGCTTATTTCTGCTGAGTAATGTAAATTTGAACCCTTAATAAGGAAGAGGGCAGGGATTTTGACTTCTCAGTTGTACTAGTCTGGGTCTAGTCAGGAGACAGAAATCACACAATAATTTAAATAGGTTAGTTTAAGGAACTATTAAGCTATGATAAGAGAGTAAATAAAAAGCTGTAAAGAGAAGGCTGAAAGGAAGGACAAACTTAGGCTGGGGTCCCTACCCCAAGGCTGGGGTTCAGACCTCTTTGCTAAGATGTGGTTAAGCTAACAGGAAGACCAAGAAGCTCACAGGGCTGGCTAGACTCAAGCAGATGCACAGTTCCTGGGCAGGCAGGAAAGAGCTGTCTGGGGTACAGGCAATATCAAGGCTGTTATGTGTGTGCACACAGGGATTTGAATGCCACTGTGGGCAAGAAGTCTGGAGCACTTGGTGCCTCTGCTGGGAGGGCCATGGAAAGGTGGTCTCCAGGCCTGGACTGGGGCACTGAGGTCACTGAAAGGCTGGGCAGAACACAACTGGATGTGACTGCACACCTACGCTGCTGACGCAGCATGCAACAAGAGCAAGAAAAAGCCAAACCCAGCACACAGGAACCAGGAAGAAGCCCCCTTCCTCCTGCAATGTCCCTCCAGCGCCCTCTGCTGACAAAGTATTGTATCACGCTTACTGTAAAGGAGGAATGCTTCAGGCTCCAATCCATCTGTTACCACAGTCCAGGTACTCAAAGGTGAAATTGTAACTGAGAGGCAATATATTGGTAAGTGCCCCATCAGGACTGACATTTTTCCTAACCCAGAATGTGGGTGAAGACACTGCCTTGATCTCTGTGCCAGTGGGCACAGTATTGTTAGTCTGCCTTTCTCTGAAGTTGCTGCCTTTTGAGAGTCCTGCCTTTAGATAGGGGTCCTCTTCCCACTGCCCACCTAAGGTGGACTCAGGACGTGGGCTTTAAAATCCACACATACTGGAAGCATATCAGTATCACCTCACCCAGCTGAGTAGTTGCTTTGTTATTGTATCATTTGTGCATGTGTGCTAAGCCACTTCAGTGGTGTCTGGCTCTTGGTGACCCTGTAGACTGTAGCCCACCAGGCTCCTCTGTCCGTGGGATTCTCCATACAGGAATACTGGAGTGGGTTGCCATGCCCTCCCTCCAGGGGAATCTCCCCAGCTCAGGGATTGAACCCACATCTCTTGTGTCTCCTGTATTTGTAGGCGGGTTCTTTACCACTAGCATCATCGTATCACTTACGTATTACTTTCTTTTATGTTATATCTTGGGAGCACTTGGGAGTTTCTCTTCCTTGTTGTGAACTCAGTGGCGCACTAAAATCAAAGGGACACACGTTATACCCAGAATTCCTAAGTGGTCCTAAAGGGAAGCTTTTCAGTCTGTATTACCCTGGCTGCTTAACAATATCACTCCTGTTCTTTCTTCAGTTTTCCTTTGAACTTTCTGGTAACTTCTTGAAAGACATGCTAAAAGGTTTTAAGGTTAAATAAAGTAATCTTTATTACAAATTGCATGATACTAAAAGTACATTGACTGATGATGGCTGCTAATTTCATGTGATTAATGAGTTAGGGTATCTTAGGCATGTGGAGTGTCCCATGCGATTGTCATGTATGCATTTTAAAAACACTCCAGAGATGGATTCATTCTGACAAGGGAGGATTTTTGACTTCCACTTCATGGTTCTGCATACTTTGGTGGGTGTGTAACCAATTTCCATTTCATTAGTTACATAAGATGTCACTTATTTCATTCTTAATAACTGGAACCATATATTTGATTTATTTCAGCAATATATTAACATAACATATAGGTTGTGCTGTAAATTGGCCTTCTTCTTCATCTAATTTTAGAGGTTGGTGTATTACTCTACTGGAGAAACTAATGCCCTGTAAATTTAAATAAATATCCTCCTCTGAGCTCCTGACACATTTTTGTATACCTCTAGACTACATCGCAGGCTTCTCTAGTGGCTCAGAAGGTAAAAATTTCCTGCAATGCAGGAGACTCGAGTTCAATCCTTGGGTCAGGAAGATCCTCTGTAGAAGGGAATGGCAACCCACTCCAGTATTCTTGCCTGGAAAATTCCATGAACAAATGAGCCTGGTGGGCTTCAGTCCATGGGATCACAAAGAGTTGGACATGACTGAGCAACTAACAGATAGACACACACACACACACAGACTACATTGCATATCAGTTGATTGTAATTTTTGATTGCTTGTCTAACATTTCCTTTATACTAAGAGATCTCTAAGGGCGTAGTTTTGTTATCATCCCCACAGTCTAGCACAGTTGATAAAGGAGATGACAATAAAATATTTGTTGAATAAATATATTTTTGCCTAGGGCCATACAGCTAGGAGTAACTCAGCATAATATATTTGGGGAACCACCGTACTCAAAGAGTTTAGCTGGAGCAAAAGGCATGTGAGGGGATTGTAGCTGTGTAAGTAAGCAGAATCCACATTTTGGCTACCTTGTATACTGTGCTAAAGTTTGGGAATCTTCCTAAGGGCATTCAAGAGTTTCTGGAAGGAGGCCTAATCAGACACACATTTTAGAAAGATTATTCTGTTGGTTTCATGTAGACCATGTCACTGAATAAATGGCTCTCATCAAATATTGGTGGAATGAGAATGCATGAAGTAATGAATTAGCATGCTGTGGCTTGGTATGAGTGAATTTTCCTTTGGTTTTATTGTCTGAGACAGAATGCTTGCTTGGAACATGTCAAAGGTTGAATTGTGTCTCCTCCCCTAACTCAATTCATATCTTGAAGCCCGAGTGCCCAGAACCTCAGAATGTGACTGTATTGGAGATATGGCCTACAAACAGGTAATTAAGTGAAAATAAGGGCATTGGGGTAGGCCCCAATCCAATCTGACACATATCCTTCTAAGGAGAGATTAGGACACACAGACACCAGGGTGCACGTGCGCAGAGGGACAGCCTTGTGAAGAGGCAGTGAGAAGCCAAAGACTCTGGCCTCCCAACTCTGGCAACACCTTGATCTTGAAATTCCAACCTCCACAACTGTGAGAAAATAAACTTCTGTTGTTTAAGCCATCCTGCCTGGAATTTTGTTGTGGCAGCTCTAGCAGACTAACAGAGAAGGCTTTACAGGCTGGCCAGTGTAGCAAAGTTTGATTTCAATTATGCAATAAAATGTTACCAACTATAGTCACCATATTTTACATTAGATCTTCTCATGTAGTAATACCTGAGTAGTTCAACAATAAAAAGGATCTTCAAGTATCATTGGGAAATCAACGATTTCAACTCTATCATGTGTGAAATAACAATAAAAATAAAAAGATATTATTGCAGCTAAAGGGCTTATGATTACTAAAATTTACAAAAATCATATGCTATTGTACATCTGCCTGTGATTATCCTGGCCTTACCCATAACCTTGTGTCTTGCCTGGTGGCTCAGACTGTAGGGAATCTGCCTCCAATGCAGGCAACCCGGGTTCGATCACTAGGTTGGGAAGATCCCCTGGAAAGGAAATGGCACCCCACTCCAGTATTCTTGCCTGGAGAATTCCATGGACAGAGGAGCCTGGTGGGCGACAGTCCACGGGGTGAGAGATTCGGACATGACTGAGTGACTAACACACACACACACATATGACCTGACTCTGATTTGCTCCGAGATCTCAGACTCGATGTACCCTCCCTTTGCCGTGCCCTTCCTGTCCATTCGTTCTTCCACTGCGCTCAGCGCCCCGGCTTGGCTCTCCACATGGTCTTCCCACGTGGTCCTGCTCATTAGCCTCTTTTGGACAGTGCCATCCCTCACCTGCAGGCATCTTCATACTATGGACCACGTCCTGGTCTTTACTTCCCTCCCGAAGCAGCTTAAACCCCAAAGCCCATTCCCTCTAGTACTTTCTTTCCAATGAATCGCAAGGTCCTTTCCGCCGGTCCCCTTTGCCCCACCCACATAGTCACCCCTGTTGCTGAATAAATACAACTGGCTTCTGTGTACTTTCCTCCAGGCTGCTGTGAAAATGAAAGTGATAGTCGCTCAGTCGTGTTGGACTCTTTGCAACCCCATGGACTGTAGCCCACCAGGCTCCTCTGTCCATGGGATTCTCCAGGCAAGAATACTGGAGTGGGTTGCCATTTCCTTCCCCAGGGGATCTTCCCAACAGAGGGATCAAACCTGGGTCTCCTGAATTGCAGGAAGATTCTTTACCATCTGAGCCACTGGGGAAGCCTCCAGGCTGCTGAGTGGGGCTGAAAGAAAAACAGTTACTCAACTGCAGATTCTTGTCCCTATTACCTGATATCAATTCTCATTAGTGTTTTCATCGCTCTAGAGACAGATCTTTGCGTTTCCTGGTCAGCTGTCTCCACTTTACCAGAAAAGCCTTCCCAAATCCCAGCCATGCTCCTCCTCAATGGAAGACCCTCTCACCCTCCTCCTCACCCTTTTTTCTCACCAGATGATTTCACTTCCACTTCAGTAAAGTCTAATGTTTATTGAGCACCTACTCTCAGCCAGGCCCCAATCCAGGTTCTGGGGATACAGAAATGGAAACATAAGGCACTGACTGTAGGGTTTATGTTCCACTAGAATGAGATGGATGATAAACAGATGACCACACAGAACAGCATTAGCTGTGATAAAATAAAGAAAACTTAAGTAGAATACAGGGTGGGGAAGAGTGATGAGGTGCTCTTTTATTTAGGGGGACGGTATAGGGAGCAAGTTACGTGTTTATCTGAGGGAAGGAAAATAAATAAAGCTTCCAAGATGGGAACAAGCTAGGTGTGTGGAGAAAGCAAGAAATGGGGCCAGGCAGCTGGAACAGAGTGAAAAAGAGAGTAACAGGAGATGGGATCAAGGTGGTGGAGAGGGAATAATAACGTAAGGTCTAGATGGCCATTGTAAAGATTTGGGAGCCTTTGAAGGGCTTTCTGCATAGGAGTGACAAGATCTGTTTTAGGTTTTAGAAGGACGCTCTGGTTGCTCTGTAGACAAGTGACTGAGATAAGAGAGCTGCTGCTGCTGCTGCTAAGTCACTTCAGTCGTGTCCGACTCTGTGCGACCCCATAGACGGCAGCCCACCAGGCTCCCCCGTCCCTGGGATTCTCCAGGCAAGAACACCGGAGTGGGTTGCCATTTCTTTCTCCAATGCATCAAAGTGAAAATTGAAAGTGAAGTCGCTCTGTCGTGCCTGACTCTTAGCGACCCCATGGACTGCAGCCTACCAGGCTCCTCTGTCCATGGGACTTTCCAGGCAAGAGTACTGGAGTGGGGTGCCATTGCCTTCTCCTGAGATAAGAGTAGAAGCAGGCATTTCAAAGACATCAGAGTTGTGTCATTCCTCTAGGGAATGGTGAATATATTTTTGGTTGCACAAAGGAAAGTTGCAGTGGCTGAGAAATTTCATCAGCTGAGAAATTCTTCCTGGTGGCTGCAGCAAGGTGCAAATCCTGCTGGTGGCGATGATACCAAAGGCAGTACTATCTCAAGCTGAGTGCTCTCTGGCAAGATGATGGCTCCTTGGCTGGGCTTTCTTCCCCACGTATTTCCCTGTGTGGGCCTGGGTTTGCTTGGGTTCCAGTGTCAGTTCTACTGCTTGTGACGGAGAATCCTGCAGATGCGATGGAAGATTTTTTTCACCTGAGAATTTTGCAGAGTACTACTTTTCTAAAGATAGCCTGTTCTAACTTGAGTAACCCTGACTATAGATGTGGGGTGGTGTTACTGAGCCAAACTTGGTCTCCTTGCCCACACACAGTAAAAGCAAGCAACGGACACCAGGTTGTGGTGCAGGAAATTACAGCATTTATTGCAGGTGCAAAAGCGGAGTGAGGGGAGCTAACGTCCCAAAAGCCCAAACTCCCTGAAGGGTTTTACGGAAAAGTTTTTAAGGGCGAGGTGAGAGAGAGGAGTTGTAAGGTATGTGATGGCCTCATGTACAGTTCTCTGATTGATGGTGAGGTAACAGGGTGGTAACACACGGGTTAAAATTGCCAGTCCTCAGGCTCCAGCCAGTCTAGGGGTTACATGCTCATGATCATCATGTCGTTAACGTCTTCCATTTGGTGGGGGTTTTAGTATCTGTAGGGCTTACCTGGTGGCTCAGAGGTTAAAGCGTCTGCCTGCAATGC
>NW_011494638.1:6399423-6399717 GCF_000754665.1 Bison bison bison | reverse complement strand
TGTCTTTTAATTTCATGGCTGCAGTCACCATCTGCAGTGATTTTGGAGCCCCCCAAAATAAAGTCTGTCACTTTTCCCCATATATTTACCATGAACTGATGGGACCAGTTGTCATGATCTTCATTTTCTGAATGTTGAGTTTTACACCAACTTTTTCACACTCCTCTTTCACTTTCATCAAGAGACTCTTAGTTCTTCTTCTCTTTCTGCTATAAAGGTGGTGTCATCTGCATATCTGAGGTTATTGATATTTCTCCTGGCAATCTTGATTCCAGCTTATGCTTCATCCAGCCC
>NW_011494638.1:6396736-6399323 GCF_000754665.1 Bison bison bison | reverse complement strand
CAAAAGAGGAGTGAGGGGAGATAACGCCCCAAAAGCCCAAACTCCCCGAAGGGTTGTAGGGAAAAGTTTTTAAGGGCGAGGTGAGAGAGAGGAGTTGTAAGGTATGTGATGGCCTCATGTACAGTTCTCTGGTTGATGGTGAGGTAACAGGGTGGTGTCACAGGGGTTAAAATTGCCAGTCCTCAGGCTCCAGCCAGTCTAGGGGTTACATGCTCATGATCATCATGTCGTTAACGTCTTCCATTTGGTGGGGGTTTTAGTATCTGTAGGGCTTACCTGGTGGCTCAGAGGTTAAAGCGTCTGCCTGCAATGCGGGAGACCCAGGTTCCATCCCTGGGTTGGGAAGATCCCCTGGAGAAGGAAATGGCAACCCACTCCAGTATTCTTTCCTGGAGAATCCCATGGAGGGGAGGATCCTGGTGGGCTACGGTCCACAGGGTCACAAAGAGTCGGACACAACTGAGCTACTTCACTTTCACTTCAGTGTCTATAAAGCAGATACTAAACTCAGGAAATGTGCATCAGATACTATTGTCTATGTCCTTCAGGGAGAAACTAAAGACTCTGTGACTGCTAGATGGCTGATTTACTGTTTAAGTTGTTACCAGTTCTCCTGGCCCGACTACAATTTTTTGTTGTTGCTGTATGTTCACATTCTTTCAATTGTTAATTCTTGAGGCAGGCTTTTGGGAGGCTGGGGAGGCCTGGCACTACAAGTTTGCCAGAAAGAAGGAGGCAGAGGACATGGGGTGGCGGTGGGGATGTCTGTCCTGGGCAGGGCCCATGGGGGTCCGGCTTGGTTACAGTGAGAAGAAGTCACAGAAGCTATTCAGGATGAAGTTGTATTTAGACAGGAGCAGAGTGGGGTGAGAACAAAGATAGACAGAAGCAAAAATTAGATGAAACAAATTAAAATGTTTTATGAGATCAATTTGAGTAGCTCAAAGTAAAATTGACACATTTTGGTGACTTTTTCTTTTAAAATTGTTTTAACACTTCTTCTGAAGAGAGCTACTGATTAAATTTTAATTCTGTTCTTGAGAATATTGTCAGAGAGGAAGGAATTTTCTTCTACCCTTCTATGTTCTTCTGGCTGGTCTAAAAATTAAGCTGACATGAGACAGATTAACAGGAGCAAGTCAAACAAAATTTTAATAAGATGTATACATGGGAAAGACCCAGGAAAACTGAATAACTCACCAAAATAGCCGAAGCCTTCACTTTAAATAATATCTTTAGCTAAAGACGAAAGAGGATGTTAAGGTTGGTCATTTGGGACTTCAAAGGGGAGGAAGGAACTTCATATTAAGATGAAAAACCAATGTTTGGTAAACAAATGTTTGGTAAACCACAGAGGCTCAGAGTGGACTCTGATCCCCAGGTCCTGCTGAGTTTCCCCGCCACACTTCACAGTTTTGGTTTGTTCGGCTTTTTTTTTTTTCCCAACCCCCTTAAATTGAAGAAGTGTAGATTTTTAATCAATAAATTTTTAATTTTAGAACTTCCATTTAGGGGCTTCCCTGGTGACTCAGTGGTAAGGAATCCACCTGCCAATGCAGGAGACAATTCAATCCCTGATCTGGGAGGATCCTACATGCCATAGAGCAGTTAAGCCCATGTGCCAGAATTATTGAGCCTGTGCTCTAGGGCTTGGGAGTGCAGCTGCTGAAGCCTGCACACCTATAGCCCATGTTCCTCAATAAGAGAAGCCGCCACAGTGAGAAGCTGGTGCACTGCAACTAGAGAGTGCCTCCTCTCGCCGCAGCTAGAGAAAGCCTGTGTAGCAATGAAGACCCAGTACAGCTATAAATAAATGAACAAAATTATTTTTTCCAAAAAAGCTTCAATTTAAAATTATCAGCATGGATAAAGGGGACCTAGGAGTCAGGAGTTTTAGCTGAGAAAGCTCTGTTTCTCTCTGTTCAAATAATCTGCAGGGAATAATCTCAGAAGTTTTTTGCACCCCTAAATGTTTGATTCTACCTTAAACTATTAAAAACTTACTAGAACATTTTAAACATACAGAAAAGTGAAGAAAATGGAGTAACAGACATAAATGTATTTACCATGTAGCTTTAGTAGATCTTAACATTTTGCAATACTGTATTTGCTGCAGGTTTTTCTTTTAGTTTTTTCAATAACCGTGCAATAAAATTCAATAAAATTGGCTTTCTTTACCCTACTGTACTGTCCTATGAATTTTTAAACTTTCTTATTGCGGTAAAATATAGATAACAAAATTTACCATTTTCACCATTTTAAAGTATACAGTTCAGCAGCATTGAATACATTCATATTGTTCTGTAAAAATCACCACCATTTATCTCCAGAACTTTTCATCTTCTCAAGTTGACATTCCCTCCACATTAAACTATGACTCCCATGTCCACCTCCTCGGAGGCTCTGGAAACTCTCACCCTACTATCCTTGTGAATTTTAGTCCTATGAATTTCAGTACGTCATAGATTGACATTACTGTCACCACATTCAAGATACGAAAGGGCCTCAGATCAGATCAGTCACTCAGTCGTGTCCGACTCTGCGACCACATGAATCGCAGCACGCCAGGCCTCCCTGTCCATCACCA
>NW_011494638.1:6384554-6396197 GCF_000754665.1 Bison bison bison | reverse complement strand
GTTCCATGTCCAGTTCTAACTGTTGCTTCCTGACCTGCATACAAATTTCTCAAGAGGCAGATCAGGTGGTCTGGTATTCCCATCTCTTTCAGAATTTTCCACAGTTTATTGTGATCCACACAGTCAAAGGCTTTGGCATAGTCAATAAAGCAGAAATAGATGCTTTTCTGGAACTCTCTTGCTCTTTGCATGATCCAGTGGATGTTGGCAATTTGATCTCTGGTTCCTCTGCCTTTTCTAAACGCAGCTTGAACATCAGGAAGTTCACGGTTCACATATTGCTGAAGCCTGGCTTGGAGAATTTTGAGCATCACTCTACTAGCGTGTGAGATGAGTGCAATTGTGCGGGAAAGGGCCTCACCACCCCCCAAAACACTCTTTATAACCATACCATCCCCCGACCTCTGGCAACTGCTCCTCTGTTCTCATCACTATAGTTTTGTTTTTTCACAAACATCGTAAATGAAATCATAAACCATGTGACCATTTAAACACTAGTTTCTTACACGCATGGGGATGCTTTTGAGGTTCATCCAAGTTTGTTCCTCTTTATTGATCCCTGCCTATCCATCTCCCCTCTCCAAAAGTAACTGCAGTCCTTAAGTCAGTATGGTTGACTTTCATGAATATTTTTATAGTTTTAGTGTATATGTATTTAGCCACAAAACAATATATACTTTTAATGTCCTGTAGTTTAAAATTTAAGTGAATGGTATCATAAAAAACATGCCATGTTGCAAGTTGCTTTTATATCTCACTATTATGTTTTTGAGAGTTATCCATGTAGGTGCCATGTTATTGCTGGGTATTAAGTTTCACTGTTATAATACTGTTATATGAATATATCATGTGTATCATGGATTTGTCCATTTACCTACAGATTGGCATCTTTCCCTCATCTATCTCTCTGTCTCTTTACCCAACCCTGACTCTGTTAGGCTCTTCCCCAAGGCCTCCAGCCCACATGCCGGCCTTAGAGATGGGTAGAAATGCCCACTCTGGGGTCATAATGGGGAAATTCTCAGATCTCATGTCCAAACAGGTAGCTTATTTGGCAGAGTGCCTGCAAAGAGTTTGTACATGTATTGTTGGAGCTCTGTATAAACCCAGCATTTCAGTGAGGTCTCAGTCTTGGGTATGTGTTAGAATCTCCAAGGGAGACTTATAGGGAGGAGAGAGAAAGGCAGAGGTGGAGACAGAGGAAGAGGTGAATTTTAAAATTAAATCATAGTTTCAGTGGCAATGATGTTTTTTAAAAGGTCCTCAGGTGATTTTTAAAATATTTATTTATTTTTTAATTGAACAATGATTGCTTTACAGAATTTTGTTGTTTTCTGCCAAATATCAGCATAAATCAGCCGTAGATATACACACGTCCCTTCCCACTTGGACCTCCCTCCCATCTCCCTCCCCACCCCACCCCTCGAGTTTGTTACAGAGCCTCTGAGTTTCTGTCCTCAGTTGATTTTAAGATGCATCCAGGGTAACCAATTCCTGATTTTAAAAACAGAAACAAACAAACAAAAACCCAGCCAGCTTTCCCCAGTTGGGAAGCAGGCCTCTAGTCCCTGTTCCCAGCATCTCTCACTCCACAGCCCCACCCCTTAGTCCCTGTGGCCTTGCTGGAACCACCTTTGAAAGAGAAAGTGTTAGTCGCTCAGTTGCGTCCGACCTTTGCAACGCCATGGACTATAGCCCACCAGACTCTTCTGTCCAGGCAAGAAAACTGGAGTGGGTTGCCATTCCCTTCTGCAGGGGATTTCCCTGACTCGGAGATAGAAATCTAGTCTCCTGCATTGCAGGAGGATTCTTGAACATTGAGCCACCAGGGAAGCCACCTTTGTTTGCTTGCAAAACCTGACCCACAGGCTCTGGCCTCAGTCCTGCTCCTGGATAGGGGGTTTTTCTTCTGTTCCTGGTGCATAGGGACATTTATCTAGTGTCTGAGCCTTGCTATGAGCTGTAAATTTCTTCAGTTTGTATTTTGTCTGAAATTTCTATATGTTGGAGCAAAAGTGTAGCCTTAGAGCATGAACTCCTAGAAATGGTTTCTATCTCAGACTCTTGAAAGCACATTTTACCTGCTGAAGGGGTGCTTTGTGACTTCAAAGGAACACATGCTCCCGCTTTAGAGCTTCTTTTTGTGTTTTACTTTTTTAGAGTGAGAATTATTGCTTTTTCTCATTTCAATAGTAAATCATGCTTGTGGCAAAAATTTCAAATGTTATGGAAATATATGACTTACAAAATAAAAGTCTCCCATAATCATGCTCCTGCAGATGATTATTGTAAATAATTTTGAGTGTATTTTTCCATATTTTCACTATATAAAGCTTGAACTAATTAATATAAATATGGAGTTATATTGGTGAACTATGAATTCAGTTGATATTTCTACTTAGCATACCCATAGCATGGAAAATTTACTATACTTAGATACCTACTGCATTATTTTTAATGGATACACAGTTATCTTTGTCCAGTTACACTGTAGTTCATCTAATGATGGCCATTTGGGATGTTTCAGTTTTGGCCATTACAGATAATGCTGAAATAAATATTCTCACATGTTCATCTTCATGCCTTTGTTTAATGTTGAAAACTGCTTTATCCTCTGGGAACCCACATTTCCTACTGAAGCCCCAGGTAAGTGCGTGTGCCACTGGGGAACAGTGTGGAGAAGGCTGGTGGCCAGCCCTGCTGTCCGATGGCAGTTGGCCCTTGCTGCTCCCTTGAGGGGCTCAGCCCTAAGGATCAATTTCCTGTGTCCCTCAACTCTTGATGCTGTGCACACTGAGACAGAGTCCCTTTGCTCCACCTTCTCCGTAACCTGCCCAAGTGAATACCAACCTCCAGAAAGTGAACTTGGAAAGGTTTAGTGCAGTGTTTTTCTAATTGCTGGTCTGTGGCTTATTAGTGGATTACAAAGGCAAATTAGAGGCTCACAGTTTGAAAAAACAAAACAAAACAAAACACCAGAATAGGATAGTATAGAAAATATCAGAGTGCATCACATAAAGTAAGTGTAAATATTATTTTTGGAAATTTTATTTCAGGAATGTGTGTATATTGAGTACTGTCTTAAGTCAGGTTCTCTAGGAGCAGAGCTCCATAAAAAGGATTTGGGTGTATGTGATATCTTTAGGGGGCTTTCCAGGTGGCTCAGTGGTTAAGAATCTGCGAGCAGTGCAGGAGATGTAGGTTTGATCCCGGGGTCAAGAAGATCCCTGGGAGCAGGAAATGGCAACCTGCTCCAGTATTCTTGCCTGGGAAATTCCATGAACAGAGGAGCCTGGCGGGCTACAGTCCATGGGGTTGCAAAGAGTCAGACACAACTGAGAGCACACACACACTCAGACAAGAAGAGAGCGAGGGGAGCTGGATGAGCAGTGGAGGAGCTATGAGGAATTGCTCTCCAGCCTGATCACATGTGGGGCCCTGAAGCTTGAATTATATCAGCGTTGGTACTGCCTAAGACAAGCAGGTAGCCTCTTGAACCCCCATGTCAACAACCAGTCACTGGCTGCAGGCTGCTCTGAGGAAGAGGAGTGCATAATCTTCTGGAAAGGCAGCTCCTGCTCAGCCATGAGCAAATCTCTACAGAAAGAGGCAGCTGTGCCCTTCAGCAGCCAACACTCAGTCCCTGGGGGATGGGTACCCCAGCCAGCAGGGAGTTACCAATGGTGCCCATTATAGAAAGTGATATTAAATGCTCTTCTTTGTGTGGGTCATGGTAAAAAAAAAATTTGAGAAATATTGTTTTGGACAAATTTAGTCTATCAACCTGTGGGAAAGAAAATGAGACCTTTAACACCACTGTTTCCTCATTTAATTAGACAAAGGCAAATCCCACATGCAAAAAGAATTTTATTCCCACAAGAGAAAAAGTGTCACCGTAGAAAGGAAGCAAATTGCAGAGGATGTTCTTAATGCTCTAAATTTAAGCCTTAAGGCCCTATCTAAGGTGTCTTGGAACTATGTTTCCTGGATTGGAGCAAACAACTCTAGGGGTGTGGGTGTGTGGGGTATTGGGGGGACCTTGAAACTGCGAGATAAGCATGACACTTATATGTGAAGCCTTAATTAAGCTCAGTTAAATATTTTAAAACTTTTTTATGACTATAAATATAACAGAAAAATTATAAAATTCATAATAAGTATGAACTTTTAAGATGAAGAATAAAATTACGAAGATTTTCAGATTTTGGATCATCACTTTGGACCACAGTCCCAGACTCTTAGAGGTTCTTGTTCATTGGCCTCTGCAGTTAGACATTCCAGGAGAAAATGAGGGAAAGCAGCAGTTAGAGAAATTATTCTTCACCTTTCAGAAGGGTCCAGTTGACATGGAAGAACTGGGCTCTGAGTCCTCTAGGGTCTGAGCAGTTTGCTGGAAGCTAACATTCATCCAACCAATAGTCTTAGTCACCAATCCTAAACTACCAGAACTGTTCAGTTGGGCAACAAATCATTATTAAGCACCAGCTAGGTGCCAGTGAATATTCAGGATCTCCTCCCGAATATCCATTGGAAGGACTGATGCTGAAGCTGAAGCTTCAGTACTTTGGCCACCTGATGTGGAGAGCTGACCCATTGGAAAAGACCCTGATGCTGGGAAAGATTGAAGGGAAAAAAGAGAAGTGGGCAGCAGAAGATGAGATGGTTGGATAGCATCATGGACTTAATGGACATGAGTTTGAGCAAGCTTTGGGAGGTAGTGGAGGACAGGGGAGCCTAGAGTGTTGCAGTCCATGGGGTCTCTAAGAGTTGGACATGACTGAGCAACTGAATGACCACCACAAAGGTGCCAGCACTGGGGATACAGTGGCGAACAAGACAGGCAATGCTGCCTAATGGGCCATGCTGGTCGGGGGATTTGGGCCTAAGCAAATAAATAATGCAGAGTCATCAGAGAGCCTAAACCTTTCCCACTTTCTGCCTTTCAGGCTCATATTGGGAGTGCAGTAGCAGGGGTCCCCTGTGGGTGGGTGGGGACACTGATGACTGCTGGCCAGTGACTCATGACTGGACATGGTTCATGCTCCTGCTGGGCTGAGCGGTTAATGTGTGCCCCCCTGGAGCTCTTTCCCTTCTGCCACAAAGACCAGCTAAGTGCTGCATATGTGGCTGATCCATAGGCGGGCTCCCTGAGCTGAACCTCCCAGCTGACACAGCGGACATGTGGAGTGAGAAAGCAATAAACCCTTGCTGTTTTAAGCCCCTGAGATTTTGAGGTTTTTATTACCGCACTGTAATCCAAACTATCTTGACTGATATAAAGCAATAAAGTAAAATAGTATAAATGTAACTGCTGTGGATAAAATGAACAAGTTGCTAAGAACACATGACAGAGGGTGGTTTACACGGCCAAGGGGGTTGCTTCTGTGAAGACAGGAAATTTAAATTGGGATCTCATAGATGGAGTGTTATTTCCATAATTGTTTTGCTTTACTGTAGAGGAGAATAAAGTGGCCCTGGAATCATGGAGTCAGAACAGGCAAGAAAATAGGGGCATAGACTTGTCTGCAGTCACACATCTAGTAGGTATAACTCTGGCATGTGGACTTGGGTCCAGGCCCCCTGCAGCAGGGCTGTGACTAAGGCAAGGCCAATGAGGTGTGAGAGTGCAGCACTGGAGGAGGCCACTCTCTGGACCACCCTGCACTTTCCACCGTGAGAGTGAGTGCCTCCATAGAGGTTATGCCTGCAGGGCCCACACTTAAGGAGGCACTCATTTCTCAGGATCTCTCAAGGCAGAGCTGATGCCTGGGAGTGAGAGTCTCCTTAAATGTTGCACCCTCAGCACCTCTCTTGCTTCACCCTAGTCCCAGGGAATGCTCTCTACCACTGTCCTCAGTAACAAGAACATACAAACACACAGTGGCACGAGCAGTAAAGAACCAGCCTGCCAATGCAGGAGACGCAGAAAACACGGATTTGATCCCTCGATCAGGAAGACCCCCTGAAGGAGGGCATGACAGCCCACCCCAGTATTCTTGCCTGGGAAATCCCATTGACAGAGGAGCCTGGCAGGCTACAGTCCGCAAGGTTGCAAAAGAGTTGGATGTGACTTAGTGGCTCTAACAACAACATACCATTTTGAAGCCATTACCACTTCCATCAATCCCACATTTCCTTGTGACTATGTTCATTCCCCATTCCTACCCCCAGCTCCAGGTTAATCAATATTTTCTATATCTATAGTTTTGCCTTTACTAGAGAGTTCATATAAATGGAATCCTACATATGTAGCCTTTTGTATTTGCTTCTCTCACTTCAAGGAATGTTTTTGAGATTCAATCCTGTTATTACTTACATTACAGTATTGATCTCTTATATTGCTTCATTCCTATTCCATTGTATGAATAGACTATATTTGATTATCTGTTCACCAGCTGATGGACATTTGGATTTTGCCAGTGTTGGGATATTGTGGCTACTGCTACTATGAACACACATGTCTATGTGTTGACATATTTTCATTTCTCTTGGGTATACACCTAGGAGATAATTGCTGGTTTGTATGGTAGGTGTATGTTTAGCTACTTAAGAAACCGCCAAACTTTTTCCCCAAGTGGCTGTAGCCATTCTGTGTTCCCACAAGCAGTGAGGATATGAATGTTCCAGTTTCCCCACATCCTTGTGAACACTTGGCATTGTTAGACTTCTTGCTTGTAGTCATTTCAGTGAATATGTGGTGATAACTTATCATGCTCTTAATTTGTATTTCCCTAATGTATAATGTTGTTAAACATCTTTTCGTATGTCTATTAGTCATTCATATATCTTTGGTTAAAGATTCAAATCTTGTTTCATTATTGAATTTTAAGAGTTCTTTACATACTTTTTTTTTTATTAAAAAAAAAAAATTTGGCTGCACTGGGTCTTATTTGTGGCATGCAATGTCTAGTTCCCTGAGCAGGGATTGAACCTGGGCCCCTTGTATTGGGAGTGCAGAGTCTTAGCCACTTGACCACCAGGGAAAGTCCCTTAGAGTTCTATACATATTTTGGATTCATGCCTTTATCAGTTACTTAAATTACTGTTTATATAACCTTAGTTTTGGGTTTATATTTTGATTTTTTTTAGTGGTGTTTGAAGAGCAAAAGGTTTTAATTTTGAAAAAGTCCAACTTGTCAATCTTTATCTTTTATGGATCATGCTTTTGGTGTCATATTTTAGAAATCTGTCTAATTCAAGGTCATAAAGACTGTCTCCTGTGTTTTCCTCTTGGGGTTTTGCAACTCTAGCTCTTATGTTTAATTCTGTGATGCATTTTGAGTTATTTTTATGTAGCCACATCTTTTGAACCACCCCCCCCCCCAAATTTTGACAGATAAGGAAACCAAAGCAGCAGGCTTAGCTCATGTTCTGAAGCAAGCTAGTGATAGAGGTAAGATAGCTAGTTAGGATCTGTTCCAGACAAGGTGTTTGCTCTTACACAGCTTATCTGAATCTACATCTTCCAACTTTGAGACTGCATGATTGTTGCCTCTAACCTCACTTATTTACAAAGTCCTTCTGAATGTCTGTGCCAAGTGGTTCTTAGCAGTTCAGGTCTACTGTGTCTGTTTCTTGACTGAGTAGAAGCACAATTGCTTTTAGCATCATTCTTTACACGCTTGGAGCCACCTGAGCCCACCTCATCCACATTTCTCCTAGCTAACCAGCTTTGGCTTCTTTTGCTCCCAGGGGCTGTCTCTGCCCCTTCTAGCTCTTGAATTGCTTCCCGACGCTAACATCCTATACATGGCACTTGCCACTTGGTATTGAACATTATAGCTTTGAAATCAAGGGCAGGCCAGGAACATAGAGTTGGGTGGATTTCCCAGAGGATGCTGGAGGGAAAACAGCTGTCGACTTCCATTCCAATTTGTCAAGCAAGGCAGCTGGAATTTTTAGGTCATTCAATTTCCTGGGATCTCTTGGGGAGAGGGAAAGTCAGTGCAGAGGGACCTGTGAGGAAAGAATGGGCCAAGGGGAATCCAAGATTCATAATTGTTACTCATTTAAACCCTTGCACAGCTGATGGTTTATCATCTTATGGTTTGGGTCCGACTGTAATATTTGTTCTTTTCACCTGACCATAAAAAGACTGCATCAGCAATTATCTGATTCTTGATTTTAAAATTCTATTCAAGTTGTAGTTTGACAGCAGTGAGCTGGAAGCAACCTAGATGTCCATCTCTACCAGAATGGAAAAGGGATTTCTGTTGGAAGCAGAATGTTCTATACTAGATAGATATATCATACCAGGTATGCATACACATGAGAGCATGGATAGGCCTTAAATATATAGAGTACAGAAGGAAAGAGTGTAAGATCTAGAGCAGAACCTGAATAATATGAATAAAAATACAATCATATTTCAAACAGCAATTCATTTTCTTACAAATTCATGTACTTATATCAGGCCATATACCAGTCACATAGAGAATATGTTTAGTGTGCAGAGGAATATTAGAGAAGGGGGGTCTGTATTAGTTTTCTGTGGCTGCTGAAACAAATTAACACAAATTGGGCAGCTTAGAACAATGTAACTGTATTCTCTCAAGTTCTGGAGACCAGAAGTTCAAACTCAGTATCCCTGTGCTGGAATCAAGGTGTTGGTTCCTCTGGAGGCTCTATGGGAGAACCCATTTCTTTCCTCTTCCACTTCTGATGGTGCTGGCATTCCTTGGCTTGTGGCCACATCATTCCAGTCTTCAAGGCCAGCATCTTCAAATCGTTCTGCTCCAGCTTCACATCACCTTGTCCTGTGTGTGTTAGGTCTCCTTCTTCCTCCCTCTTTTGAAGTTACATGTGACTGCATTTAGGGCCCACCCAAATTATCCAGGATATAATCTCATTTTAAACTGATTTTAATCACATATGCAAAGTTTTTTTTTTTTGCCATATAAGGTAACATTCACATATCTTTTGGGGAACCAGCAACAGGGTCCTTTTATTATTTTTCTTTTATACCTCTTACCCAATCTCTCAGCAGATTATGTCAGTTCAACTTTCAAAACATGTTGAGAATTTACCAACTTCCACCACCTCCATGGCCACCAGCAATCCTAGTTGAAACTGCCATCACTTCTCAAGTGATGTCCCTGGGTTTACCCCCTTGCTGCTCTACAGTATGTAACCTATGTATCAGCCCAAGTACCTGTTTTAAAACCTCAGTCAGATCATGATTCTCTGCTTCTCATTTTTTTCTTACTTTGTGTTATTTTCTCTTTATAGTACTTATTCACCAGTTGTCATATATTTATTGTTTATTTGTTTACTGTCTATCTCCTCAATGAGAAGCTCTGTAAGAGCACTTGGTCCATTTCATTCCCAACAGAAATGAACAGTGCCTAAAACATTGTGGAATACAGTTTACATAGCTGCTGTTCTATCACCCCAAGGGAAACATGAATAAATGTTATATAGCAGGGCAGATACCTTTATCTTCAGTCCATATCGAGTCCTGTGGCTGTTTCGTGGACAGGTCCCAAGAGTCTCTCCTCTGGGGACCTGAATGGTCAGAGCAGTGCAACTATGTAAAGGAACTGTGAACTTTGAGGTTGGACTGACTTTGAAGTCCTAGTCAGACATCTCCTGGGTGGATTATCTTGAGTGAGTTAAACCCTCTGAGCCTTAGTTGTCTAATCTGAAAAATGAGGATTGTAATTTCTATCTGGCAGGATAACTCCCAGGGTTAGAAATAATAAAGTCAGGGCACTTGCTGTTCTGTTTTGTTCCTGGGTGATCCTTCAGTCCACCATATTGTGAGACCCACGGCTTTATGTTAACATTAGGATCAAGTTAGGCACCTCAGTATCTGTCCCATCCTCTGTGAGGGGCTCCCTTTCCCAGAATCTGGGAGAGGCATGGAATATTTTCTCTCACAAATCTTCCAGAAGAAACTCATCCTGTTGACACCTTGACTTTGGACTTCTGATCTCCACAACTATAAGGGAATTAAGTTCTTTTTTTTTTTTTTTCAAGCCACCCAGTTTGTGGGAAACTGTCTTGTCAGCTCTAGGAAGCAAATATGGTAATCCTTTAGCCACTATCTCTTTCCAAGTAACAGATACACAGGTTGTGCTAACTTCCTTTTACTCAGAGGGGCTATTTGTTCACTATTAGAGGTACCCTGTGATGTCCAGAATGTTTAGAAGCCATGTCTTGACAAAATGGAAATTTAAGATAATCCTTCGGTTGATATAGGAAAGAAAACTAACATTTACTGAACTAGGCTCTGTCTTAAATGCTTATGGTCGTGATTGTGTGTAATCCTAACGATATCTCTACGAGGCGGGCACTATGATGGTCCCTTTGTATCAGCTTGGAAACTGTTGTTGCTGGTCAGTTGCTAAGTTGTGTCTGACTCTTTGTGACCTCATGAACTGCAGCACACCAGTCTTCCCTGTCCTCCACCATCTCCTGGAGTTTGCTCAAACTCATGTCCATTGAGTCAGAAACTGTAGCAGTTAAGTAACTGAGAGTATGGTAACCTAGATCTTTCAAAACCCTATGTAATCATGCCTCAAGGTTGGATCCTGACTGCAAGTAGAGACTGATAACATCTTTATGTGCGTGCATGCTGCGTCACTTCAGTTGTGTCCGACTCTTTGTGACCCCATGGACTGTTGCCCTCCAGGCTCCTCTGTTCATGGGATTCTCCAGCCAAGAGTACTGGAATGGGTTGCCATTCCCTTCTCCAGGGGATATTCCCAACCCAGGGATCAAACCCGAGTCTCCTGCATTGGCAGGCAAGTTCTTTACCTCTAGTACCACCTGGGAAGCACAAAATCTTTAAAATTCTTCACCTTTCCCCCTTTCATTGTGTAGAGAAGGCTAGAAAGTTCAAGGTTTCCTCTAGCCAACTCTTAAAGTTAAAAAAAAATGAGTTGAATAAATCTAAAATATTCCTTAATATTCTTATTCTATCCAAAGGCTTTCTCCTAAGAGAAGCCAAAGGTGCTCCATAGATCTCACTGATAACTCATCTGATTAAGAAAATATTATCTTTCCCCACAGCAAGGCTTTTGTCAGAGATGGGGAAAGATAACTGAACTGGCAGGTCAAAGGCTCAGAGAATTCATTACCAAGATAAATAGGAAAAAGGGAAGGAACTTGAGGGCTTCTTTGGGACTTCCGAGGGTTGGCAGGGCAATCATTCTTTCTAGTGTAGCTGCACATCTTTGCTCTGTTCAGAGAATGAAGACCATTTGATAAGCCCAAAGTGCAGTGGGTTACCCAGTGGATTATTTTCATAGCTAACACCTTGAGCATCTTTCCTTTTTCTTTAATCCAAGTTGATTTAAACAAGGTTAAAGACAAAGCCAATGAGTAGCTATAACCTCAATTCCAGTCACTGCTTTGTTACCAGTTTGAATGAGAAATAAAGACACGTCTTTGATCTCTCACTATTGAGAGTGTCTTTTCCTACTTCTGGGATCCCCCATTCTGGTGATAGTCTCAGGGCTTATTCAGCTCACACTGTTAATCCTGGCTACAATTTCTTGTGTAAAGGAAACAAAAGTTAAGGTCCCTACATCTGTCTGGTCCATGAACTTCCAGATGTTCAAGCTGGTTTTAGAAAAGGCAGACGAACCAGAGATCAAATTGCCAACATCCGATGGATCATCGAAAAAGCAAGAGAGTTTG
>NW_011494638.1:6383633-6383946 GCF_000754665.1 Bison bison bison | reverse complement strand
CATCTCCAGTGTCTGTTACATCAGTGAGTTCAGTTGCTCAGTCGTGGTCAACTCTGCAACCCCATGAATCGCAGCATGCCAGGCCTCCCTGTCCATCACCAACTCCTGGAGTTTGCTCAGACTCACATCCATCGAGTCAGTGATACCATCCAGCCATCTCACCCTCTGTCGTCCCCTTCTCCTCCTGCCCCCAATCCCTCCCAGCATCAGAGTCTTTTCCAGTGAGTCAACTCTTCTCGAGGTGGCCAAAGTACTGGAGTTTCAGCTTTAGCATCATTCCTTCCAAAGAAATCCCAGGACTGGTCTCCTTCAG
>NW_011494638.1:6365056-6383533 GCF_000754665.1 Bison bison bison | reverse complement strand
GCATCACCAACTCGATGCACGTGAGTTTGGGTGAACTCCAGGAGTTGGTGATGGACAGGGAGGCCCCGCGTGCTGTGGTTCATGGGGTTGTGAAGAGTTGGACACAACTGAGGACTGAACTGAACTGAACTAAACTTACTTAAACATCACCTTGACCATGAGAGGTAAATAGGGCCACCTCCTTCCCTTCTTGTGCCCAGGAAACTTCTGTCCAAGGTCACACCAGATCTCTAAACCCAACATCCAACATCGCTTTCCATTTTCTCTCCTTTTGCTGAATCTTCTTGCAGGAAAGGATGGAGGCTAGTGTGCAACCCATCAGAGAATCTGGCTTGACTTCTTTTCATTTCTTTGTGTTTAGTGGCTGAGATTCCTTGCTGCTGTTTGGCAGATAGACATCGTCTCCCTTTATAAATGTTTTTATCTGCTGCTGCTTATATCTTATCAGACCCACAGTATGTCTTCATCTTTCTGCTCCTAAAGATAATTCCCTCATTGCTATATGTCATAAATGTCATCTCAGTCATGACTCAAAGTAACAAATGGGTTTGTTTCCAGTGTGGAAAGAAATCTGGCAGCACCCTCCTTAGGTAGAGCTAGAATTCTGAGCTCTCTGAAATTCTGCTCCCCACCATGCCCTTTAAGATAGGGGTCCCCAACCCCTGGTACCAGTCCATGGCCTTTAGGAACTGGGCTGCACATCAGGAGGTGAGTGGCAGGCAAGCAAGCGAAGCTTCATCTTCCTCTCCCCATCACTCCTTATCACTAGCACCACGGCCTCCACCACCCCCGACCCTGTCCTATCTGTGGCAAAATTGTCTTACAAGAAACTGGTCCCTGGGATCAAAAGTGTTGGGGACCACTGCCTTAAAGGACTTGGCTGTACACTTTGAAGAGGACCCAGGTACCCTGGAATCTTAGAGGGACAATGCTGAGTGCCATAGTAAAAGCAAATTGGGAGAAAGTGGGGTGCTGCAGCCTGGACAAGTTGGAGCAGTATCCTGGGGACACATGCTCACACCTGTAGTTGAAAGGTAGGAAATTAGCCAGGATCAGGGTGCACTTACAAATCTGGAAACTGAGGAGCCCAGAAAGAAAGTTAATTGGCTGTTCTTGGAGGAGAAGCCATGACTACCACCACCAACCCCCACTTGCTGCCAACACTAACCTTTGCCTTGGCCCCCTTGGTTTGCAAGAGACATCAGCTGTGCCTGTTGGAAACTGAATAAGCAGAGTCCTAGTGACTGGGATGGAGGTTAAGGATGTAAAAGTCCTTGTTCCGTGACCTGGGATGCTGCAGAGCCATCTCTGTGGGACAGTGGGAGATGGCAAGATAGGAGTGCAGTGGGAGCATGGAGGTATGACTCCAACAGACTTTGATGCCGATCATTAGCCAAATATAAAATGTGCTGCTGTTTATTTTTTCTTTTAATAAAACTCACTATGAAACTCAGCGGCTAGCATACAACTGCACACTGGTGCCTGGCTTTAGGCCTGGCTGCCCTCCAGAGTGAGAGGACTCTAGTGTGTGTGGACAGAATTAACCCAGGGCTTTTTATCATGAGCATCTCAGATGTGCGTTTCCCCAAAGGATGATGGGTTCTCTGAATGATTCCATCATAGTCTCCACCATGGCACTATTGACCTTCTGGGATGGGTGTTTATTTGTTGGGGGGAAGTCCCTTGTGTGGTTGGGTGCCCAGCAGCTCCCCTGGCTCCCCTGCCTTCCGTGGATGACAGGGTCACACACCCACCAACTCTCAGTTTGTGGCAACCAATTTTCTCCTGATGCTGTCAAATGTCCCCTGGGTGCCACAGTTGCCCCTGGTTGAGAACTACTGTCATAGATGAGCAAGAGTAAACATATTTTCAGCCACTCTGGGATTCAGACTGGTTATGAAAGCACAAAAACCTTTCCATGAAGGTCTGTGACCAAAGAGTTATCCAGAGATTGCCAGTTTAGCACAGACCTTTTCTCATCCTTTGACATCTCCTTCCCTCACAGTGGTTCCTGTCACCTGGAACTTTGACCTCTCTCCACTTCCCAGGCTTTAGGGCTCCCCTCCCAAGACTGGCCTAGGGCTGGCTCTTGCCTCTGCTTCATTCTCTGTGCCATCCATCATGCAGCCAGACACCCTGCCTCTCCTAGGCTAGCTTCTAGAACTGGTCCCTGCATGGATTACCCGTGGCTTCCCTCAGCTTCTCCTCCTCAGTCTAGAGATCAGCTTTTTAAACTCCTCCAAGCCTGAGTCCCCGCCCAGCCTGCTGAAACCCTCGGGCCCTGCTCCAGGGTATGCCTCAGTGGGGAGGGGGACCCAGGGGCAGTGCCAGTGTGCTGTCACCATGCGCATGGGGCACCCTGGGCCTGAAACGTACAACCAAACCCGCCCTGGCAGTCAGATCACCTGGGATGGTTGTGAAAACCCAGATTCCGGGGTCGTGCATCTGGATGGCCTGGGGACTCAGAATCTGCCTTTTCAGTTTCCGCAGGTGACGGCACCACTGAGGCCAAGGGTGACTCAGAGGCTGAGCTTGTTCCCCAGCAGCTCAGACTCTCGTTTCTTCCCCCAAACCTTTCTTTCGCTTGGCCCTGCACTTTCTGACCTAGTTTTCTGTCCTGTTTCATATATGCCTTTACATTTATTTTGGAGATGAAAAATCTAAAGTGAGACAGTTGTGGAGAAGTCAGAAATCAGCCAGCAGAGCGCCATGTGGATGCTGGGGTTGGAGGTTGTGGGTGGTGGGGAGAAGGTTCAGGACTATGAGTCAGAGCACTGGTTTGGGTCCTGCTTCGACACGGGCACATCTCTTCCCCTCTATCGCCTTCATTTCTCCAGTGGTCAAATGGGGTAAGACAGAAAGTAGTTTTTAAGACCTTTTTAAAGTGATAGAATTCTATTCTGCCTTCAGTTGAAAACATACTCTAACTCCAATACAAACAGTAGCGAAAGCTCTGTAAAGTAGACAACCCCCAAATCCCATCCTCTGGCCATCTGCCTGGCTCCTTTTCTCCCTGAGGCATCATTAGAGGAATCCAGGGCTCTACAAACCCAGCATGAGGTTCACAGGGCCTGGATTCTCCCTGCCTTGGCAGTTGTAACTGGCTTACACAAGGCCTGGTCGCTGGCCTTGAGCAACCACAACTTGGTTTGCCTTTCCCACCTTATGGTAAATTAAATGGAAATGCTCTCTCCACCTCTAGGCTGAAAACTCCAGCAGGCTCTTAATTTCCAGCTCACTCTCAATTAACATGGTCAGTTTAAGTTGCAAAACATAATCACAACTCAGCCGTGCTCAATCCAAGAAATTAACCAAAACTCGGAACTTAAATTTTACAGCAAATCTTTATGCCTTGTCTGTCCTCCCACCCACCCCCATGTCAGTTTACTAGGCAGTTTGTGACCTCTCCAGGGTCAGAGAGGAGGGAGAAAGGAGAGGTAACTGAGTGCTTGCCTGGTGGCAGCTATTGAACCCTGTTTTTCCTGTGAGCTGCTCTGCTGGGCTTCTCCAGCGTTCTCATTCCCATGGCTGTAGCACTCCTGCAGATCCCTCCATTTGCGGGATGCAGCTCCATTCCTGGGGTTGCTGGCGGTGCTTCCTTCCTGGGAATCCTGTGTCTACCTCCAGCTCTTTGCCCCTGGGCTTGCTTTGCCCCTCCCACTAGTCCTATTGGGCAGGACCCAGGACAGCGCTGTTGTTGTTGTTGTTCGTTGTTCAGTCGCCTAGTCGTGTCCAACTCTTTGTGACACTGTAGCACGCCAGACTTCCCTGTCCCTCACCATCTTCCGAAGTTTGCCCAAGTTCATGTCCATTGCATCAGTGATGCCATCCGGCCATCTCATCCTCTGATGCCCTCTTCTCCTTCTTCCCTCAGTCTTTCCCAGCATCGGGGACTTTTCCAATGACATTCCAAGAACAATGATAGGACCCCCTGAACTCTGGGCAACCCTGTAAAACCCAGTATGGTTACCTTGATTCTCTCCGACAGCTTTCTCAGGCATGAGGTAGGTGGCAGCTCTCCATATCTCAGCTGCTGGGTCAGCAACAGGTCCGAGTTCTCTGAGGGGCGCATGGGGTCCATCATGAGACTGGAGGTATAGAAGGAGGTGGGCACACAGCGGGTGCTTCCCACGTGGTGCTAGTTGCAAAGAATCCTCCTGCCAATGCGGAAGACTCAAGAGATCCAGGAAATGGCAACCCACTCCTGTGTTCATGCCTGAAAAAGCCCATGGACAGAGGAGCCTGGCGGGCTACAGTTCATGGAGTCACAAAGAATTGGTCACGACTGAGCACACATGCACAGGCACACAGGGCACAGCTGTATCTCTCAGCTTGAAAATTCTCTTTGCTCCACACTCTGACTCCTCTTTATCCTTGATCTGACTCCGGGGTTTTCTGACTCTGGGGTTTTCCAGGAAGACATCATTCAGGATCCAACCAGGGATGTGTAGACTCTTATGAGCATTATGGAGTCAGGAATGTACTTCAGCAGTTAGAGCATACACAGTTGCTGGAGGCACAAGGGGAAGGATAGGTTTGAAAAGAAAGACCATGAATCAGCCCCAGCACAGGCTAATGAGTCAGAGTTCTCAGGGAAGCCTGGAACCTGGGCTCTTCCAGCTGCTGGAGTAGGTATGAGAAGGAGGTAGGTATGGACCCCTGGGGAAAGGTGTCTTCTCTTCCTGGCTGCTTCCTCACAGTTGGTGGCTAAGTGCCTGTGGTGGGCCTGGGGTCACTGCTGGGCAGCTGGGTCAGCAGCTGAGAAGGAGAGCTGGACACCCAACAGGGAAAAGTGAAGATGAACTAGAATCCATTGGAGCCTGTGCCTTGGTCTACTGCCCTTAACCAACAGCAAGCATCAGTGAGCAGAGTGGCTGCTTCACTTCTACATCCCAGGACCCTTCAGGTTCATATCTGATAAACTCAAATCCAGAACACTCTGTAAAGTTTCCTGGAAAATGTAGCACCCAGTGTAAAGCCTTCCCAGTGGCTCAGTGGTTAAGAATTCACCTGCCAATGCAGGAAATACAGGAGACACAGGTTCGATCCCTGGGTTGAGAAGATCCCCTGGAAGAGGAAATGACAACCCACTCCAGTATTCTTGCCTGGAAAATCCCATGGACAGAGGAGCCTGGCAGGCTGCAGCCCATGGGGTTGCAAAGAATCGGATAGGACTGAGCAACTGTAAATAACTGACACTAGAACAATCCAGCACAAGCAGTCATGGAGCTCGCACTTTTTTTTTTTTTTTTTAAATCTATACTTTGTGTTTTACGCTCACATCTGTTCTATCTTGGCTACTGGTAGAAACTTTCCATTTTAACATCCTATTATCCATCCTATGATTCTTCACTTCCATTTAGCACATTTAAATGCCTCCCTCAAAGAATCAAGAAAAAAACCCACAAGCCAGTGATGCACTGTTTGCAACCAGCTCTTGAGGGAACCAGAGAACAGCTGGTCTCCAGCCTCGGGCCACTTTTGAAAATGCAGTCAGTGACGGAAGAAGGTCATGAGAGAAAGAAGCATATTTGTGACACACTCAGGCTGGTGACTGAGACTTTAGTCATATTTACAGAAGCTGGAAAAGGAAACTCATAACTCATGTTCACAGGGGTGATTGGTTTTATTTTCCATGTTACAAAATGTAAGACTAAATTTAAAGTCATTTGTGTGTACCACTTGCCCTGAATGGAGCTGGGTAGCAGCTGTTGGGAATGTTCCAGTCAATTAATTGTGATGTTTTCTCATAGTTTGGTGGAAAGCAGTGAAGGGGGAGAATGCTGGAAATTGCTTTTAAAAATAGCAGGCTGGAGCGATGAGCCCGTCTCCCTCTATGCTTCATCGGGAGTTTCTGCAGGTGTGGTACACATCACCACCCAGCATTGGTGTGGCAATTCATTCCAACCACTGCTGTGGGGCTGTGCAGTCTACCAGCTTGTGACTCAGTGGAGAGAGGGCTCTGAAATGTGGGGGGAGTGGCTTCTCTGGTGAGCTGTCAGAAGAGAGGAGGCAGAGGAAGTGAAGAGAACAAGAGCTCAGAAATCTACAAGGCGGGGAAATGTTCAACCTGGTATGGACAGATGTAGAGAAGATGGCTTACACTCTGCCTTGGAGAAGAAATGTAGTTCTCTTGGCACTAGATCCCAAGAATTCTCATACACACAAATATATCCTCTTTGCTTATAAAATCTGTGACCTCCACACTCCCTTCATCCAGCTAAAGAAGACAATACCGTGCAATAAAAATAACAACAATATTGATAATAAACCGACACATACTGGGCACATACGTACCAAAGCGACTGTAAGTACATTACATGTGGTAGCTCATTGATTTCTCACAACAACCCTGTGAGCTGGGTACCTTAATTGTCCCATTATCATGATGTAGAAATGAAAGCACAGAGTGATTGAAAAATGCATCCAGGTAGCTGTAAGTGCAAGTTGGCCAGGGAGGGATTAAAGGCACTAATTTGGAGTTCAGACCATAAAATGCTACATATTTGGCTTTGAACAAGTTGATTAATGTAAATAAAGTTTTAGTTTTTAATCTATAAAGTGGGAACAATAATAATAGTTTCTACATCTTAGAGTTGTGGTGGCACTAATATACCTGGCACATATTAATAAATGGTCTACAGTTATCATTACTCCCTAGGCTCTTTTAAGTCTTTTTCACCCCAGCTGCCCCCAACCCTTTCCCCCCTCACATATTCAACTATTCCCATCTAAAATGTGTGTGTGTGTGTGTGTGTGTGTGTGTGTGTTCGCACGCATGTGTGTGTGATTGTACCCCTGGTCACTAGGGAAGAAGGGAGATGGAGAAATGGGGCAGCTGCTTGGGACTCTAGGACTGGCAACTCTGTAATTAGCTGCAGCATCCCTGGGGTGTCATCTGCCTGCCACTTTTTGTTTGTTGATTTATTTTGATTTGACACATCAGGGCAGATGGGTGAGGGGAAGGAGGTTGGTAAGAGTCAATATTTGGTGACATGTGAATAGTGCACTTGTGGAATTAATCAGCCTTATCATTTTTGGCCAGTTGCCATGGCTATGGAAAGTCATGCATCACATAAATCAGAGAAAAAGGACCACAGCGTATCATTCTTTGTCTTCCTCATTCGAAGCTCCCTCCAAGCCTCCCCGTCCTCCCAGTCAAGGCCTTGGTCTCAGGTCCTTAGGTACTACAAGTGGTGGGAGGCTTATCTACACCTCTGGATGATGGGATGGACTTTCTATGTCTCTCAGGAATTATGTACTGAGGGTTCAAAGACCAGCGAACATGTTTGGGAAACAACTAAATTACTAACATTTTGTTCTGCCATGTAAATGCATTGAAAAGAAAATAAAAACTACCAGTATTTATAAAAGGGCATTTTAATACCAAAAAGTAGGAAGGACATAATTTTAGAGTTAGAGGATAGTCTTTAAGTGGGAGAAATTTAGTTTAACAAAAAAACTCTGTTATCTTTTTTTTCCTCATTTCATTGATGACTAGTGAAAGCCTGCTAGCAAGTTGGCCACATATTAATATAAACAAGCTTCCCTAGTGGCTCAGTGGTAAAGAATCTGCCTGCAGTGTGGGAGACCTGGGTTCAATCCCTGGGTTGGGAAGATCTCCTGGAGAAGGAAATGGCTGCTTACTCCAGTATTCTTGCCTGGAGAATCCCATGGACAGAGGAGCCTGGTGGGCTACAGTCCTGGGATCACAAAGAGTGGGACACTGCTGAGTGACTAACACTTTCACTTTCTTTAATATAAACAAAGGCAAGAAGACAGAAAACACTTGAAATAGAGCTTCATTTGGAATTCCAGTGGATGTGATTTTGGGAGACACCAGGGCAGAGCAATTAGCTATTTAGTGCCTCAGTATTCCCAATTATAAAAATGGGTGTATCAATTCCCATCTTGCCTACTTCTCAGTATGATTCCAAGGATTAGATTAACTAGACAATATGTTGTTCTTGTTGTCACTAAGTCATGCCTGACTCTTTGAGACCCCATGGTCTATAGCCTGTCAGGCTTCTCTGTCCATGGGATTTTCCAGACAATAATACTGGAATGGGTTACCATTTCCTTCTTCAGGGGATTTTCCCGACTGAGGGGCTTAACCTATGTCTCCTGCTTGGCAGCTGGATTCTTTACCACTTAGCCACCTGGAAGCCCAGCTAGATAATACAGGTGGCAACGCATGCTAGTGTCTTACCATGGGAGATCCTCGAGGGTAGCAGCTCTGTGTCTTTCTTCGGCATCTCCAGTGTCTGTTACATCAGTGAGTTCAGTCGCTCAGTCGTGGTCAACTCTGCAACCCCATGAATCGCAGCATGCCAGGCCTCCCTGTCCATCACCAACTCCTGGAGTTTGCTCAGACTCACATCCATCGAGTCAGTGATACCATCCAGCCATCTCACCCTCTGTCGTCCCCTTCTCCTCCTGCCCCCAATCCCTCCCAGCATCAGAGTCTTTTCCAGTGAGTCAACTCTTCTCGAGGTGGCCAAAGTACTGGAGTTTCAGCTTTAGCATCATTCCTTCCAAAGAAATCCCAGGACTGGTCTCCTTCAGAATAGACTGGTTGGATCTCCTTGCAGTCCAAAGGACTCTCAAGAGTCTTCTCCAGCACCACAGTTCAAAAGCATCAATTCTTCAGTGCTCAGCTTTCTTCACAGTCCAACTCTCACATCCATACATGACGACTGGAAAAAGCATAGCCTTGACTATATGGACCTTTCTTGGCAAAGTAATGTCTCTGTTTTTGAATATGCTATCTAGGTTAGTCATAACTTTCCTTCCAGGAGTAAGGGTCAGTTGCATAGAAAGTAGTTAATACAAATTTCCTGAATGAGTAATACAGTGAGTCAAAGCGATGACCACAAAAGCAGGAAATCCAAACCAGACAGGAGGGAGGGCATTCCCAGGACAAGGGGCTGCTTACCTGTGCCTCCTCCCCCTTTCTAGCCACTGCACATTCTACTTATTCATAAAGGCTGGATTCAGCACTGAGCCAGAGCCTTAAATCTCCAGAAAATTCCATCTGTTTTCTCTGAAATCCAGTTAATTTTATTTTCCTTGGGGAATACCTTTCAAGCAGTGACTATTATTAGTATTTGTGATGCATCCAATTAAGGTATTGCCTTTGGAGCTGGATTGTCTACATTCAGATACTGCCTCCTCCACTTAGGAACTGCATGCTCTTTAGAAAGTTACTTTACCTCTCTGTGCCTCAGGTTCCTTATTTGCAAATGGAGATAGTAGCAGAACCCTCCTCATGAGGTTTTTATGAGGATTAGATGAGTTAGTACTTGGCATTCTGCCTGGCACTTTGTAGGCACTTAGTAAACATTAGTCTGTGATTATTAATGTTCAGAGGCTGCAGTGAGACCCCCTTCAAAGAATGGGGAATAAATTATCCTTTGAGGGTCCAGTTATAGGCAGAGTTTGAGAGATATACCTTGGCTCCCAGACTTCTGAAATCTGAATAATTTGATTGAATATTTTAGTGCATTTAAAGATAGGTGATGTCAGTCAGTCACAAGGGCATAATCACCATGGAAGCTAGAAAAAGGAGAGGCCCGAGACAAAGGTGGACCTTGCCCACCTGAGCTCTCTTTGGGTTGGTGGCTGCACCTGGAGCATTAACCATCAACTTGTAAGGTTTCCCAGACAACTATGAAAGCAGACCCTGCAATGGGGATAGTTGCCACTTTCAGCTGCCAGACTCCTCTCTGTCCTGATTCAGGGCCACAAAACACCTTTCCACAGCCCATGAGTGGATCTCTGTCCCAGATCTGTCTTCAGGAGGAGAATGGCTTTAGGCATCAGCCACATGATCATAGTCAGTTGTCCTCTTTGTGTCTACCCTAAGACCAAAGGTCAGGCCAGGGATCACTGTCAAGTCCTTAAATGAGTACCTGCCACGCTGGGAAACTTCAGCTGCCAGTATTATACTTACTTTTACCTTCTGTAAGCAGAAGTCTTTCTCTGCTAGCTGACGCATAGACAAGGAGGCAGCTCCCAAGTCTAGAAATGGGCCATCATCCAACAAGCTGTGTGCATGGCCCATGGGGAGGGATACTGAGCACCCCGAGCAGGATCAGATCCACTTAGAACCAAAGCCCCAAGTGACGCTTCCTTCTAGCAAATAGCTCTGCTGCTGAGCCCGGAAGATGCCTCTGAAGACTCAAAGTGCTTCATAAGAATTTACTTGGGAGGTGAAACAAGCCACATCAAGCCTTTGTTTGTCCTGGAACAGGAGTAACTAGGACTGTGGCTTTGACCTTACCTGTGTTGCAAATAAAAGATGACCTTAGTGACAGGACTATGAACTAGATTGCCTTGCACTGGCCTTTAAAACATTTAGATTCTGAAGCCAGAATTAGGTGGCTTAGCCAGAATTAGTGGTTGAGTGTGCCATGTGCTCAGTCATGTCTGATTCTTTACAACCCCATGTACTGTAGCCTGTCAGGCTCCTCTGTCCATGGAATTCTCCAGGCAAGAATATTGGAGTGGGTTGCCATTTCCTCCTCCAGGGCATCTTCCCAACCCAGGGATGGAACCCATGTCTCCTGTGTCTCCTGAATTGCAAGTGTGTTCTTTACACACTGAGCCATGCTGAGAAGCAGCCAGAAAGGATCAGAGCCCTTGCTTCCCTTCTGCTGTCACTCATGCTGCCGTCTCAGCACACGGGAATGCACAAAACACCTTTGCTCCCTGTCTCTGGCAAACATCCTTCCTCCAAAATCCAAAATAGAGCTGAAGGAGCTTGGAGAAACTGGTTCAATGGTTGTCCACCTTTTCACCATCCAAACCCCTTTTCAGAGTTTATTCTGTGGGTCCTGTGTTTTGAAAGATTTTTGTCTCCCAGATAAACCACATTTAACAGGTAATAATAAGATAATTGGGCTTCCCAGGTAATTTGGTGGTAATGAATCCACCTGCCAATGCAGGAGACGTGGGCTTGACTCCTGGGTCAGGAAGCTCCCCCAAAGAAGGAAATGGCAACCCACTCCAGTACTTTTGCCTGGGAAATCCCATGGACAGAGGAACCTAGCAGGCTGCAGTCCATGATGTTGCAAGAGTTGAACACGACTAACAACAACAACAATAAGCTAATTAACCAAAGGCTAATATAATTGCTAAACTGAAAGTTTGAATTTGCAAATAATTATGCTGAGTTTGTCTAATTCCAGTCCAAAGAAACTTGATGTTTATAAGCAGTCTGGGGCAGCCTGATCTCTGGTGACTACAACTTCGGGGAGGTTTTCTGGTAGAAGGTATCCAGAGGAAGCCCAGCAACAGTTTTCTAGCCTCTCTGGAGGTCTGAGGGCCCTCTATCAAGAAGTATCAATCTAACGCCAAACCTCACTTCTCAAATGAATTCATCTGTTTGTTACATTGAGATAAATGGGCACAAAGCTGACATTTACAGCTTTACATATACCTGTATATGGCATCCCTGCCATATACAGGCTCTGCCATATACAGCCTGATGCCAGGCTCTCTCACATGTGTGATCTCACTGAGAACTCACAGCTCCCTTATGAGCTAGGTAGCACTGAGTATCATCCCTGCTTTACAGAGGGAGACACTGAGACAAGGGTAAAGAACTTCCTCAAGGGCATCTAGCTAGTAAATGGCAGTATGAGGACACTAACTCAAGGTTTTATGGTTTCTTTTAATAGTTTTATTGAGATATAATTCACATACAACCCGTTCACCTCATGTGCACAATCCAGTGGTTTTTAGTATGTTTGCAGAGTTGTATGACCATTACCGCAATTCATTCTAGTAAGTTTTGATCACCCCATAAAGAAGCCCCAGATGTACTGTCAGTCACCCTCCATTTCTCCCAACTCCCTCTCTCAGTCCTGTGCAGCCAGCAGTCTACTGTCCACCTCTGTAGAGGGACTTGCTCATTCTGCATATTTCCTATCAGCTGGTTTTCAGACTCTAAAATCCACATACATCAAACTCTAGCCCAGGAGTCAAGGCAGATTACAGATCCCGAGGGAGGGAAGGTAGGGAAGATCCCCTGGAGGAGGACATGGCAACCCACTTCAGTATTCTTACCTGGAGAATCTCCATGGACAGAGGAGCCTGGGGGCCACAGTCCATGGGGTTGCAAAGAGAAGAGTTGGACATGACTGAGCTACACAGCACAGCACATTACATATATTAATATGTATATATGTATATAATATGCATAGAATACACAAATGCTATGTCCTTCATGTTTGAAGCGCACAAAAATGCAAATATTATTCCATATCAGGGTGAAAAATGGCATGCGGTTATTCAGCTGTCACATACCTGAATTTGAATGGCCACACGTCCCAGTCTCTTGTACCACTTTGCCAGATAACCACCCAGGATTCTGAGAGGAGACCTCTGTTATTGCTGTCTGTAAGCCTGCTCATCATTTGGTTTTGAGCCAGGTCACCATTGCTGCCTTCAGGGTACCTGGTGTGTCTCGCTCTCTGGGTTGGGGGTCCGGCCCAGATCATGGATCTTCTTCCCACCTGAGAGACCCTTCTGCATTTCTGGCTCCCCTGTTCTGTTCTCCTTAACTTTTCTTTACCTGCAAATTGCTCTTGGTGACATGATTTATTCTCCTGCCACAGATGGTAGGGATGTTTAACATCCATGTCTAATAGTTTTCCATATAGAATTCCCTTCTTGTCAGCTGCTTTGTCTCTCAGGTTCAGATTCTGTTTTCCTAGGTGATTAATTATTCCTGTTAGATCTATCCTTTGGCATCTCCAGGGTCTGTTCTGAAAATCTGTCTTGAATGCTTGTGTTTGGCTTATGCCTTGGGTATCAGTAAAAAAAAAAAAAAACTGCTCACCTTCTGCAGTGGAGATGGGTCACAAGAGACATGGATAGGCCTCCTTGAAGCTGGCATTCCCTAAGGAATCACCCCCACTTTGCTCATTTCCTTCCTTCCTTCTTTCCATTGGCTTGTCCAGAGCATCCTCAGCTTACTAATCACGGTGGTATGTAGGATGTACTCGTTTGAGGAGCAAGTGCACAGGGTACCATATGTGGGTCTGCACTGTGGTTCTTGAAGCTTTTAGATAATTATGGGTCCTCTCTTTGGAGCATCAAATTTACTAAGTATTTCAGAAGGGATTTTTGTTGTTGTTAAATCAAGGACTGATCCATTATGGGAAAGAATTTTAAATTAGCTTAATTTTAAAGATAAATATAAGATCTCAAAGACATCTTTGGGCTTGTGAAGAACTTCTTTGACCCACTCATCCCCACTCCCCACTATCCCCCCCCTCACTGCTGCACACACACACACACACACACACACACACACACCACACACACACACACATCTATCACATACCCTAACCATCCCCAGGGAGGTATTTACAACCCCAGCAACAGGCATAGGGGCCTTTGGGTCCAAGGAGGTGAAGGAACCTCTTGATTCTGTTTCCCTTATTATCCAATATGGAAAGTCTGCAGGCGAGTTTAGTTTATAGTGCAGACTTTTGAACTGTGTCCTTTTCATTAGGTCTCTCTGACAGGCATCTGACAGCAGTTACCTATCCAGGGACCCAGGTCACCCACTGACCCCTCCAAACCTTCACTGGAAGCCAGAGCGGTGACTCCTCTTCAGTGGTGTTTAAATATTTTGAAAATCATGTCTAACACCAAGTAGTCTTTATTCTTAACTCTTCATCCCATTAGATGACCTTAAATGCCTGTCTGTTTTTTGTCAATGTTCCTAGGCCCCTTTCAGATCGTCACATCTAGTTCCACTCAGAGTTGGGGTCACCTCTCCCATCACTGCTGGTGGACCAACAAGCAGCACCGTAATTCAGAACATGGCCTTCCAGTTGTGAAATCTGGCATGTTCCCTAACCTTTTTGTGTGCATTTCTTCATCTGTGAAATGAGGCCACTGATAGTTCATGCTTCACAGGGTTGTTATGAAATGGGCCAAAGTATGCAAGGCAGTGAGTGCCATGCCAGGCACATTGGAAAGTTTCCATGAATATTCCCATGCTTCAGTAAATGTGTACTGAGTATGTACTGGGGAAAAACGTTCCGTCTCCAAGGAACACCTTTATTGTTTTATGCCCGTGTGGCCCAGTTCAGCAATCAGTGCTATAACATAAGCCCTTTAGCAGGGTTGGACTTCCCAGTTTTTAAAAAATCAATCCAGTTTTAGCAGAGGCCTGGGAATCCTTAGTGATTTCTCCTTCCTCTTTAGGATTTTTAAGTTTCATTTCTCTTCCTTTTCTTCTGGTATTCTGTTTACTATCTGCTTCTCAGAATGCGTGTGTGTGTTTATATGTGTATGAGTGTCTACTACTTCAATATATATCAAATTTGCTTAATTTCTTATACTTGTAAAAGACTTGTGGATCATTAATCCTTCAAAAGATTGACCTCCCTGGATCCCTGTGTGTTTTTCTGGGACACAATGGCAAGGTTCCATCAAGTCTAATCTACTTAGTGACACAAGGGCTTTGGGACCTCATGTATCTAGCATTTTCTCTTTAATCCTAGAAGGTATGTTAAACCAGCCATTTACATCTTCCCAGTTAGTAATTATTTCTCTTTTGGTCCTAAGGCTGACTTGACAAATTATATGATCAGGCCACCCAAGATGGCTGCCCTCTTGCTCTCTGTACATTCCCTGCTCTACCTGCCCCTGCCTCACCCACACCTTCCTCACCTGACTTTCCCTCTCAGTCATAGAGTCTAGTCAAGAAATACCTATGTACTTGCCCCCAGCCCCAGATAGTGATTGTTCTAATCTTTAGATAAGAAGTGTCCCTACCATGATAGTTCATGGGGAGCAGCGATGCTCCTCTGCTGGTTTCCCTGGCAACTGATGAGCCAACCTGACTTCAATCCCCTCTGTAACTGGTAATCGTACTTCTCCCCATTAGCAAAGACTGCCACCATGACCTGCCTGCAATCCACTACCCGTGAATGTATGTCACTCCAGGATCCTTTTTGCTTTGGATATGTTGTTGTTCAGTCACTCAGTCGTGTCCGACTCTTTGCGACCCTGTGGACTGCAACATGCCAAGCTTCCCTGCCCTTCACCATCTCCTGGAGCTTGCTCAAACTCATGTCCATTGAGTCGGTGATGCCATCCAACCATCTCATCCTCTGTCGTCCCCCTCTCCTCCTGGTAGCAAAGACTGCTGCCATGTCTTGCCTGTGACTCACCGTCTGTGAATGAGTGTCGCTCCAGGTTCCTTTTTGTTTTGGGTGTGTAAGAACCCTCTAACCATTAAACCGTTACTGTCTCTGTCACTGACTCCAAGCTCTTTCTTCAGTCTTGAGGCCGGGCAAGTACAGGGCCTGCAGGCCTCTGGAATACAGCCCAACACAAGTGGATTAGTTCATAGAGTTTGGTATTCTGTATTTTGGGAGAAAGGGAAAAAGGCCTATTACAGTAAAATCTTCCTTTCCCTTAACTAGGGAAATATGTGCATCTTTGAGTCCTTATTCAACTGTTTTGTCATTTGGGACCATCTTTCTTTCTTCCCTTTTTTTTTTTTTTAAGATTTATTTATTTTATTTTTTGGCTATGGTAGGTCTTAATTGCTGCATGGGGGCTTTCTCTGGTTGCAGTGAGCAGGGGCTACTCTTCTCATGGTGCTTGGGCTTCTCATTGTGGTGGCTTCCCTGTTGCAAAGCACAGGCTCTAGAGCACAAGCTTCAGTAGTTGCAGTGCATGGGCTCGGTAGTTTCAGTTTGCCAGCTCTAGAGTGCTGGCTCAGTACTTGTGGCACATGAGCTTAGTTGCTCTGCAGTATGTGGGATCTTCCCAGACCAGTGTTCCTTGCATTGCAGGGCGGATTCTTAACCACTGGACCACTGCGGAAGCCCTCAGGCAAGGCTTTATTGGGGCCCCTCCTGCATCAGGGTTGAGTGAGAACAAATGACAGGTTCCCTTGCTTGGTTGCTCCCTGAGGGGTGGGGTAAGCTTGTTCCTTACATGGGGTGAGGGTGGAGATGTGTCCAGGGGTTGGGCTGGAGGGGTGACTTAGGTGGTTTGTCCATCCCTTAGGTGGGATTGTGTGCATAGGTCATGTTCTGTATTTGCTCTGGGCTCTTCAGAAGTGACAATTGGGGTTTATGGTCTCTGTATCTTTTGTCCAGAATTTGCCCTAACTGTGCAACGTTCTTTTTAGTCCCATATAGTTTTTTCTATTTTGTTGCTCAAGAATAGTGCTTTGTGGCACTGCAGCAAAGGGTCCCAGGGTTCAAGCCTATCTCATTCCCCACTGAGAGATTCTACACCCTTATTCTTAAGAGGTGAGGGGCCAAAGACCTCTTCTTCTGAAACTTCTTCCTGCTGGACAGGGGCCGGGGGACCATCTTTGTGGGGTTTAATGATTTTTTTAAAGTTTTATTTATTTTTAATTGGATGATAATTGCTTACAATATTGTGTTGGTTTCTGCCATACATCAACATGACAGGGACCATCTTTTTGCCTTTGTTTCCTACTGCCTCTGTCACTTCTAAGTGGTTGGGGGGTTTAAAGCCAAACTCCCTCCATTGTGCTGGTCACCAGAAGCCATTGTTATAATCTGGATTTAAATACCTCTTTCTTAAAAGGGATCATAAAAGAGGTTTGATCAAGACTGACTAGTTTAATGACTTTGGAGCACTCTATTCTCCATTTAAGCTTTCGACTGGCTTGATTCAGATCTAGACCCTTGATTCTTTAGGTTTCAGGTATAGAGTTTCAAACTTCTTTTTAAGGTGAACAGAGCCCAGTATGATACTTCACTGATTTATTTTCCTTTAACATAGGATAGATGATATCACTTTCTTTGTGATTATTTTTATACACCTCTGCCAACCAAGCCTTCTGATCAAGATACAAATAACAGAATGTTATTGATATAAAGAGATTAAAGATCATAAAGGTTCAATTTCTTACTTTACAGAAAAGGAATTATGAGAAGTGAGGTGACTGGGTCAAAGTCACAGCAGATTATATTTCCTATGATTTCTTGATTAAATCCACACTTCTGAGCCACTTGTGTATAAGTTGGAGAAATGGGCAGGGGGAGAGGAAGATATCAAAGTCAGTGTCAGAAAGTGAGCTTGGATGTTGTGTGAGCAGGGGATGTCAGAATGGGGAACCAGATGCCACCAGATCATCAAAACCAGAGATGGAGTGCAACCAGGAAACACAGGTAAGAAGTCAAAGGATGGGAATTCATGAAGCTGGTCAAGTGCCAAGGAGAAGAACTGTGAAAAGAACTTGGGAGCTCCATGTGGCTTTATTCTTAATTGCATGAATTCTTTTTATGGTCTTCCCTCTTTAAAAAATAAGTTCTATTTAAAAAAAATTAATTATATACATAATTAAGAAATTCAGTTCAGTTCAGTCACTCAGTCATGTCCAACTCTTTATGACCCCATGAATTGCAGCACGCCAGGCCTCCCTGTCCATCACCAACTCCCAGATTTCACCCAAACGCCATCCAGCCATCTCATCCTCTGTCGTCCCCTTCTCCTCCTGCCCCCAATCCCTCCCAGATCGGGGTCTTTTCCAGTGAGTCAACTCTTCGCACGAGGTGGCCAAAGTATTGGAGTTTCAGCTTTAGCATCAGTCCTTCCAGTGAACACCCAGGACTGATCTCCTTTAGGATGTACTGGTTGAATCTCCTTGTAGTCCAAGGGACTCTCAAGAGTCTCCTCCAACACCACAGTTCAAAAGCATCAGTTCTTTGTCACTCAGCTGTCTTCACAGTCCAACTCTCACATCCATACATGACCACTGGAAAAACCATAGCCTTGACTAGACAGACCTTTAAATAATGCTAAAAATGCTTATAATACAAAGTAGTATCCTACACAACTCTACACCAGCTGCTAATCTTTTGCTAAAGGTAACTCCTTTGAAATTTTATTTGGTTTCTCTGGTATCCACTCTCAAATGTTTAGATAATATTCATATATTGCAATTTTAAAAGTTTTTTTTTTCCAGTTTTATTGAGAAATAGTTGATGTACATCACTGTATAAGTTTAAGGTGCAGAGCATTATGATTTGATTTATATATATCTTGTAAAATGATTGCCACAATAGGCTTACTTCACATCCATCATCTCATACACATACAATAAAAAGAAAAAATTTTTTTAATTTAAAAGTGTTAGATGAAGATTTAATAACTCAAATTCTCTTTCCTTATCCTCTCCCCCAAATTTTATTATACCAATAATTAGTGTTTGTATCATTAAACCAATAACACTGTGATTACATGTCTTTTCTTATATAGCCTTTTGTCATTCTTTAAATTAACAGTTGCCTAATATGCAGATGACACCACTCTTATGGCAGAAAGTGAAGAGGAACTAAAAAGCCTCTTGATGAAAGTGAAAGAGGAGAGTGAAAAAGTTGGCTTAAAGCTCAAGATTCAGAAAACTAAGATCATGGCATCTGGTCCCATCACTTCATGGCAAATAGATGGGGAAACAGTGGAAAC
>NW_011494638.1:6347186-6364956 GCF_000754665.1 Bison bison bison | reverse complement strand
TCAGACTTTATTTCTGGGGGCTCCAAAATCACTGCAGTTGGTGACTGTAGCCATGAAATTAAATGACACTTACTCCTTGGAAGGAAAGTTATGACCAATCTAGATAGCATATTGAAAAGCAGAGACATTACTCTGCCAACAAAGGTCCGTCTAGTCAAGGGTATGGTTTTTCCAGTGGTCATGTATGGATGTGAGAGTTGGACTGTGAAGAAAGCTGAGTGCTGAAGAACTGATGCTTTTGAACTGTGGTGTTGGAGAAGACTCTTGAGAGTCCTTGGACTGCAAGGAGATCTAACCAGTCCATTCTAAAGGAGATCAGTCCTGGGTGTTCATTGGAAGGACTGATGGTAAAGCTGAAACTCCAATACTTTGGCCACCTCATGTGAAGAGTTGACTCATTGGAAAAGACTCTGATGCTGGGAGGGATTGGGGGCAGGAAGAGAAGGGATCGACAGAGGATGAGATGGCTGGATGGCATCACCTACTCGATTGACGTGAGTCTGAGTGAACTCCAGGAGTTGGTGATGGACAGGCAGGCCTGGCATGCTGCAGTTCATGGGGTCACAAAGAGTCGGACACGACTGAGTGACTGAACTGAACTGAACTAAATTGCTTCTTATTTTCAGTTGCTTCAACATCTCATCTATTGTATCACCTACGGGTCCACTTTTTTCCTGGACACTCTTGTGAACCCTCTGTTTTCCAGCTTTGCTATGGGTGGATGACTCTCTGGTCCTGTGACACAGTTATCAACCTGGGATCTTCTCTTAATGGATTTTCTAGGTTGTATTTACCATCTCTAGAATCCTCTAGTAACTTTCTAAGAAAAAAAAGTGTCAATTTTCTGAGCCTAAACCTGTCTGTATGTGTCTTTATTGTGTTTTCATACTTGACAAATTGACTGGATGTAAAATTCTAGGTTGAAAATTTATTTTCTTTAAAAATTTGAAGTCATTGCTCTGTTGTTGCCTGCATTTAGTATTGCTGTTAGGAAGACTAATAAGCATCCTGAGTCTCATTTTCTTGTGATTTGTCCTCCTGGAAACTTTTAGAATCATCTTTTTATTCCTGATGTTTCAAGCTTCCACATTTGGGGAAGTTTTCTCCTGTGTTTGCTGATCATTCAGTGGGCTTTTGATAGTTAAATGAACTGACACCAGAGTGAGATGACCCAGATTCAAAACCAGCTCCCCAGAGCTTTATATCAAAAGCCAACTGTGGTGCTGGCTGAGTTACTAACCCTCTCTGTGCTAGTATCTTTGTCTGTAAAATCACCAGGAACCTTCTGATACTGCTGTCAGATTAAAATGAATAACATAAATGTAGCATTAGAATAGTGCCTGGCACTGGGTACCACCTCAGTAAATGTTTTTGCTGTATTGATAGAGTCATTGTCAGTATTCAGTTCTGTGGACTCAACATAGGAAAATGTGCCCAGTCCAATTATGCATCTCTCTAGGTTGGTCCAGCTGCCATTTACTGATAGCCCTCCAGAGGATCACCTGGCACCAACCAACATTCTTCAAGGCCCCAGAGGAGAAGTTCCAGTTCTTGTTGAGCTCTGTCTCCATCATCATCTGCTTGGCTGGCCAGGCCTTCAGTGGCAACTACTCCAAGCTTTCCTGTCACTCACAGGCATGATTTGGCAGGATTCTGCCTCATTCTTCATGCCACCTGTCTTTTACTTCCTGCCCTAGGGATTCCCTGTTCCCACTGATGCCTGAGGCTCTGGATCCACCCAACATCTACACATGCTTGTTGGCTCCCCAAGCAATGCCCAAGAAACTGCCAGGAGATGTACAAGCACACAGACATGCTACCGGCCCGTGTGCACTTGTCTGGATGCCATGGATCTGGCTTCTTTGGTGGCCTCTGAAAGGCCAGGTGGAACAACTAAGAAGTGCAGGGAGGGAGGGTTAAAACCCCATGGGAATGTTTGGCCAATGGAGCCTACTGTCTCCTGGTTGGTTTGTCAAGAGGCTGTAAAACAACCAGCTATACTTATTACAAGTCCATGGCTAGCCTGAGAGCACCTTCTCTTGTGGTATTTGTTCTCCTCCTTTCCTGCCTTCCTCCCTCTTTTCCCTCATTCCTGCTTTCCTAGGCTTGCCCTCCCAGATGAAGGGATAGCAAGTAAACCTGTGTCTTTGGCTTTATTTGTGTAGGGAAGCCAGACTAAGACACAATGACTTCCAGAACTTGGGCCCTGGAGTTGGCCTCCAGATTTGAATCTTGGTCTTGGCCTTGTTGGCCACAAGTTACCTAACTTCTCTGTGCTTCAGTTTCTTCATCTGTGAAATGGGGCTAATAATAGTGGCTATCTCAGGGTGATTGGAGATTTAAATAAATTAATACTTATAAAACACATAGTAATCACCCAATAAATGTTCGCTATTATTATTCAGTTCCATGAACTTTTCAATATCAGTTTTTGGTAGTTTCCTCTGTTTTTCTCCAGTTCTCTATTTCTGAAACATTATAATGTCAATATTGGTCTTCCTGAACTGATTCTCTATGTCTGTTATAGTTTCTGTGATATTTACCAGGCCTTTGTCTTTTTGTTCTATTTTGTGGGAGAGATACTCTTCTTTATAAACAAAGCCTTCTATTAAGTTTATATTTTGGTATCACGCTAAAAATTTCCAAGATTATTTTGTTCTCCAGCTGTTCCATTTTAATCATATCCTTTTCTTTTCTAAGGAGAGAAAGAGTATATAATGTTTTCTCTGTGCTCCTGGACTTTCTCTCTGTTTGGGCTTCTCCTCTCTTGGGTGTTACTGATGCGTGGTCAGCTTTCTCTTCCTTTGCCTTCATGACGACTCCTCTCTCCATCTCACAGTCCCTTCCTTTTTGTTCCCTGGGGTAGGGTTACCAGATCCAGCAAATACAAATACAGGGCATTCTATTCAATTTTAACTGTAGGTAAACAATGGAGAGTATTTTTAGTATGTGCATGGCTATGCAATACTGGGACATACTTATACCAAAATGTTTTCATTATTTATCTGACATTTAAATGTAACTGGGTGTCCTATATTTTATCTGGCAGCTCTATCCAGGTGCCTTTTTATTTTCTGAAGATCAAGGTAGGCTCAGTCAGTAGTACAAAAGGGCTTTGTCTTCACGCCACTTCTTTTCTTAAAGGGACACACAGCTATTTACATAACATATGGCAGTCTCACACCCGTGCAATTGTAAATTAGAGCCTGCTTATTCATTGTCAAGTTAGGAACTCGACCATATTTCTCAGCTGTCTTCTGTTCCCTGGCCTCAGCTTCAATAAATAAATGTGTTGTTCTAGTAGTGTGTGTTCCATCGTGCTGCATTTGTTCATTGTCTGGGCCGCTCGCAGCCCCAGGGCAAGAGAACCATCCTCGTGTGACATTGCCTCCTCTGCGGTCAGCATCTCTGGCCTGTCTTTTGGAGGGTCTAGAAATAATTCTTACCAGACCAGTGTTTTTAAGAACGCTATCACAGTCTGTTGGTTTCCTCAATGAGTAGGCACTGGCAGGGGACAGGTGTAGAGAGCAGGCTTTGCTGGTGCTGTGTGACCAAGAGCGTGAACTTGATAAAGAATGTGTGTCCTAAACAAAAGCTAAATTATGATTGAGCCAATTATGTGAGAAGGAACAGGAAATGAATATAATGAACCTATATTGCTCAGGAAAGCAATTCGCAAAATAACATTAACATTTTCATCGAATCCCCATGGAGTTGTCCTTTTTAGGTCATTTCCTTAAAGGTATTCTTCTTTTCAAGTCATAAGCCTGTCCATGTTATTTCACTCCCGGTTCACTGTCAAGAACTCTCCTTGTTACTTTCCTAAGGATATCCAAGGGGGTGAGCTGTTAACAGGGCTGGGCTAAATATAGCTTTCCTGGAGCCTCTGGTCTTTGCTCCAGAGTCAGCATCCGCTGTCAGCCCAGGCTGGTTTCCTTCCCGCTTCTCTTCTACCTGGCAGCCTCATCAGAGACCTCAAGGGTCAGCCTCAGAAGTCAGGATGGGGAACTGAGGGACTTCTTACAGGCCTTGTCTTTTTACATACAAAACTGGTCCCACCTGCTCTGCATCACCATTCACCGGCACACACGTTGTATATCTGCAGTATATTCTGCCTCCATGTAATATATAAAGCACACCCCTGACCTAGCAGTAGACTCATGCTTAAAGGAGGATTTCTATACATGGGACGTGTACAGTTCATCAGATGACAAGGCATTTGCCTTTTTTTCCCTAATGAGAAGAAATGAATGTTTTGGAGCAGAGAGTCTGAAATGAGAAGCTATGTATATATTTTTGCTCTTCTTAAGACTAAGGGATTTTCCCGGATATGGAACATTCACTGCTAAAACTGGGACTGTCTTGGGCAAACAGGCCAGCTGGTCACCGTCTGTTGCCTTTCCCACCACCACCCTTCAAATTCCCTTCACCCCTCTTTCTTACTCTGGGAAAGAGGTCAGAGCCCTCAAGCTGAAGTTTTGCAAGACATAATCCAGATTTGGGGGCGTTTCGCATTTAAAGCACCATAAGGAGGAGCTAGCAGTGTTTCTTTGAAGGTATTTGTGAGAAAAGGAATTTTCAGTGATTGAAGGGATTTTCAGTGATTTTTCATTTGTAAAACCCCTCTACAAAGCTATTTTAAATGTTTGTTTATAGCTTGCTTGCCTTGATACTTCAGTAAATATCTATAATAAGAAATAGAAAGATTTATGATCATAAATCTGTAAGGTTTGAACTCAGAACTACAAGCTGTAATTTTAGCAAATTCTCCATTACCCTTCTAGGCTTTGTGACCCATGGCACTTTGCCTCCACCTGGTGGCAGTGTGAGTTATTAAATCCTGACCACCTACCTCTCCTGTTCTTGGGCTTCCCTTGTGGCTTAACTGGTAAAGAATCCGCCTGCAATGAGGGAGACCTGGGTTCAATCCCTGGGCTGGGAAGATCCCCTGGAGAAGGGAAAGGCTACCCACTCCAGTGTTTTGGCCTGGAGAATTCCGTGGACTGTATAGTCCGTGGGGTCGCAAAGAGTCGGACACGACTGAGTGACTTTCACCACCCCACCTTTGTGTGTGTGTGTGTGTGTGTGTGTGTCTGTCTGTCTCTCTGTGTGTTTGTATGTCCTAAAAAGCTCACCTTGGGGAAGTGATTCTTAAAAAGCAAACTATAAAGATACCAACTTATCTTACATGATACTGTCATCCTTATTTGAAATGTAGGAATAATTTGGAACAAAGATTATCTTTGTATTTGGTTTATGTTTCATCATGTGAAGCTTCATGAGCCCATGAAACCTTATAAAATAATTGATTATGTTAATCTCTTTGAAAAATAATGTTGTAAGAAAACGCTGCGAAGTACTTAATTTGTGAAAATCTCATAAGTGTATATAGATCTTATTAGATTATAATAATCAAACAAAACTTGTAAGGGATTTATTAATCAGACATGGCTCATCATATCCATTATCACACTGAGTTCCAGTTATTAGTTCACATCAGGGGATTTAACTGTGATTCCTTTTATAAAGAAAAAAAATGTACTTTTTTTCCTTTATAATCTTTTCCCCTCTTTTTGTTTTGGTAAATCTTGATCCTCAGCAATAATTGCTGAAGTTCATGGGTTGTTTATCACTAATATGCGGAGAATAGAAGACTCAAACCTCTCTTGTATGTTTTGCACTTTCTTTGGTGGAAGTCATTTCAGTTTCCTAGGGCTGGGTTTCAGGGTCTGTAATGTTGAGACAGTCATTACATATGCCAAGAGGTTGGTGTGAGGGTCAAATATGGGGTGTGTGTGTGTGTTGTTATCCTGATGTTAGTCTCGGGGGCATCATTATCGCTTGCAAATTGAAGACAAAAATTCTAGATTTTACTGCCTTGCCTTTGGCTGCTTTCTGCCCTCTGTTTAGATCCCAAGACTAAGTTCCCCTGAGATGTGCTCAGGAATCCTAATTCTCTCTGCCTGCTGGTTCTCATTCTGCCAGGACTTTTCCTAGGCACTCTTTTGCACACCCCAAGCCTCTCCTTTCCCCTACACTGGAAAAAGCTGTCAGTCAGGCAGAGCACCAGGCCTAAATTGAGTGTGGGCTTCTGTGGGGTGGGAGGGCCGTGATGAGTTAGGCTGGGATCCAGAGCCTGTGTCCCAGGCATGCTACCACAGAGGGAACAGGTAGGATTAAGGGAAAGTGGAGAGTATGGGAGTGGGGAGAATGGGAGGGATGATCCTTCCTTTCCTCCCCCTCCCTTCTATGAGGAAAATAATTCTACCTCCAGGTCCAGTCTTAGGAACAATCTGATTCTAGGGACAGGAGAATTCCCTGTTTTGTTGTCTTTCTCAGCCCCCCAACTCTGCCCTCATCAACAAACAAACAAAAGCAAAGGAAGGGAACATACACTCTGTGACCATCTTCCCACTTGCTTGTGTAACTGGTGTTCCTTCTGGAAGAGTCAAAACCTTTCACTCCCTTGAATGAAGGTGTGAGAGGTGTTCTGGGAGCCAGAGGGGCTGGGAGGGATAGCTGAGTCAGGGCAGGGGGAGCCACAAGGCAGTGGGGGGCATACTGGGGAAGCAGACTTCAGCAGGGAGAATGGGGTTTGAGAAAACAAACCTTTCCAAGAAAGGAAAATGCTTTCTCCCAGGTCCCACCATTCCTTCTTCTGAGCTGGTCAGGCCTCTTTCCCATTCCCTACCCTAACAGCACCTCCTTGCAGAGAGGCATGGACATTCATTCGTCCAGCTTGGATGGGGTCATGTGGCTTACATTTCTGGAAGATACTGTGCGATGTCAGACCTTACCTTACTAACCTAATTTTATTTTTGTCTGCATCTTAATTTTTTCCTAAAATGGAAAAAAAGAAAGAAAATCGGTCTCAAATCTTTGGAATGAATTGAGGTTTGCAGCATTTTGGTTGTATTTACAAGCATTTAAATTCACTGCTGTTTTGCATGTTCTAATGACTAACATTTCCAGTATTTTTTTTTTTTTAATGGCCTCTCCCAACTCTCTTCTGTGTGAACTAATGGCTTAGGATTTACCTCTTGGCTTCCAATGTCAGTCCCACCCTTGGCGATGCAGTTTCTGCCAAGCGTCCCCATGGCTGGAAGGCTGCCTCTTGGGTGATAGAACCTTTATTGCTGTGCTGGAGTTGGAGCGGCTGCTGAGCTTTTTCCAGAAAATGAAAAAGAAGCAGCAATTCCCTCTGCAGACGCTCCTCCTACTACTGAGGCCCATGATGCTCCCTGGGCCAGAGCACATGTCACGTTTTAAACCTTCTTGAATAAGATGCCCATCTGCCCCTTCCTGTCTGGAGTCCGAGGCCTAAACCCAGGGCTGTGGGAACATGTTTGGAGGTTGGTTCATCCATTCATGGTGGGCACATCCGTGCCGAAGCCTCACTCTAGCACAACCAGCACTGGAGGGGAGGTCTGTTGGAAGCAGCTGCTGAGCGTACATCCAGATTCTTTAGGCTGTGTCTGGGGTGAACTACACTGGAGGAGCCCAGGCACCTGGCTCTGTCCTCAGTATGGCTGGCAGAACTGTTCTGGGATAAAAACTTGCCTTTAGAAAACATTCTGCATGAGGTTTATTCCTTTTTAAAGGCTTTTTTGAGCTTGTGAAACCATAATTGGTGATATGGTCTACTATCTCATGTAACACCTTCCATATAAAACCTAAAGCTTTTGCATGAGATAATTGCCAGAAACCATTTGTCTCTGTAGATAAAATCCTGGTGTGAAAAAGGAAAATTAAAACTTAAAGAATCCATCACATTTGCCTCCAAGTCTTCAGTGCTCAAGTCAGGTGCCTGAGACGTATTTCTTTCAGTTGTTTCTTTTTTATTTTTTTTCTGAATTATCTGTCTATCTGTCCATCTGTCTGCCCATCTATTTTTTTTCAATACTGAGTTTTAATCTTCAGAAAAAGGTCCAGATGTTTGGCAGAAGCAGGTATTTCTCAGGTGGTAGAAGAAATGGTCGTTTCAAAATTGTGGTAATTTCTTCACATATTTGAATTCACACATTTTGGAAACACTGGATGATGAAGCTAAGAGACCCAAAAGTACAGACTTGTATCCCAGAAATAGAATGTAATTTCAGTTTCTTTTTGGACAGGAGCATTGTATTAGCAAATGAGTTGGCACAGTGTGGAGGGACCAGCAGCAGCGGGGGCGGCCAGAGGGAGGAGGTGCGCGCCCTGCACGCTAAGGGACTGTTCCTGTGGCAGGACCTTAGCTGTCTTCCTGCTGCTTAGGTTCCAGCCCACATTCCTGGGCTGGCTCTTCAGTTTCTGTCCAGTTCTCTGAGCTCCTTGGTATCTTGCCTAGACTCCCTTCCTGCTTTAGTTAATACCATATTGAATTCTATTGCTTGCAACCAAGAACTCTGACTCATCTAGTTAGCAAAGTAATTAGTTCAGTGATGCGCTTACTCAATCAGCGTTCCCTGAGCAAAATACCCTTCTGAGGTAGTATTCTATTTCTTCATCTTATGGTTGCAGAAATTGCAGCTCATGGACTTTAAGTTTTGAAAATCAATATGATAAGCTATGGGGGCTTCCTCGATGGCTCAGTGGTAAAGAATCTGCCTGCAATGCAGGAAACACAGGATGTGGGTTATACCCCTGGGTTGGGAAGATCCCCTGCAGGAGAGCATGGCAACCCACTCCAGTGTTCATGTCTGGAGAATCCCATGGACAGAGGAGCCTGGCGGGCTACAGTCCATGGGGTCACAAAGAGTTGGACATGACTGAGCACAAGTACACAGGTGATAAGCTAGTGTTTGGTGTTTAAAGTGGTGTTTTGCATCTCCTTATGGTCCCCCTGTAGTCAGGAAAAGTTAATCCTGGAGGATTTTTGATGTATCACTAGGAAAGTATCCATGCTGAAGACCCCAGCAGTAACCTAGTCAGTTGGACTTACACTCTTTGTCAAGGAAGGACTTGGTATCATGGCCAAAAGACTTTTTGTCTGAAAGAACTCATAGGCCCCAGTATGGGGAGGCTTTTGGTGGGACTTTTCTGAATAGCACCTCTGGGATGCTAAATGGTGGGGAGGCAGGGGTTGACGTTAGGAGGTTGCTGTCATCAATTACATGAAATGATGGGTCCATCATTTCAGCAAGTTACTCTGCCTAGAATCCAAAAAGAATGATTTTGCAAATTAATTCCACTGAAACAAAGATCTTCTTCCTCTGGCCTTTAAAATTGGGCTAAACCTTTCTTCCCCTTCTAGAAAAAGAGAGAGAAAGCAGTATCAAAATTTATAAAAGATGAAACCTCCACTTCCCAAAGCCCTGGGGCCAGCAATTCCAGCTGTGACTCTTTGATGAAACTGATTATACAGACAGCCAATTTAAGACCATTTTGCTAACTGAAAGGTCACTATTCTGTGGGGCATAGATAATAGAAGCCCTCCTAGCTCTTTGAAACTTGCTTGATAAGTATTTAGCAAAAGAATTAGGGTTGGGAGGTTAGATAGGAGAAACCACTGAATTTCCTTCTGGAGGAGACCATGACCTGTTTTTGAATCACATGTTTTCCTGGTGAGGAAAGAACAGCGGTCACGTAGGGAGGGCGTGTTCTCCCATTACAGGCTGCGTTTGAATGAACTGTGAAACACAGTAGAAAGTCCTAATCTGAAACCTCCTCTTTATCTATTGTGCAGTTTTCACCTTGATTTTGTAATGTTATTTTCTAATTCTACATTCCTTTTGCAATGCAGTTACTGCAACTTATCATCATCTCCATCTTTTGGGGAGGTAATTTAGCTTGCTGTATTGATAACTATGTCATTTTTTTCTGTTCATATTGTGGAAAAGGTGAATGTAGAGCTGGCTTTAGAGACTCATATGTAGGGACTTAGATACCATCAGATTTCCCTCTTGATTGTTGTTGGCTGGCATTATTTATTCCTAGTGCATATAAACTTCATTCAACAGGGGTTGTACCTAGCAGCAGCTTCCAGGGTCTTATCCTCAGAGAGCTTTTCTACCAGAGGGGTCAGTCATCTCACTCTTCTGAGCCTCAGTTTCAACAGCTGTGAAGTGGAGAAATTGATTTACTTGATCTCCATTTCCACCTTTAAAATCTTCTGACACAGTGTCAAGTACAGATTAGTTCTTATTTTCTGAAGTCTCACTTTGAAAATATTCCTTTGAAAATATCTGGTGATATAGGAAAAAGAGTGAGGAAGATCTTTATGAATGAATTTGGAGTAACTTTTAGGATACATTGTTTGGTGAAAGAAGCAAGGTAGAAAAACCTGTATAGTAGGATATCCTCTGCCCAGGAAGAAAGGAAAAAATGTGTTTTGCAAAGCAAGCAAACAAACAAAAACAAGCAGACACACAGACACACACACAAGGGATAAACCAGAAAGTAGTAATATTTATAAGGAGGAGGAGTGGGACTGGGGTAGAAGGAGTGGATACAGGAGGATGTATATTATTTATCTGGAAAATTAAAAGAAAAGCAAACTCTAAATTGGAATACAATTTTAAAAACAAATGAATCTAGCTGTATATCATATTGATAAAATAACCACACAGAGAAAAGAATTGATTCAAGTAAAATTTAGTATGTATCAGGAGCTTGGCTCACCATCCCTTAGTGGGATCTACTTTAACAAAAGGAATTCAAAGGCAACTAAAGATTTAGTATGCCCATTAGTTGTTAGTAATGTTAGTATTACACTTTTGAAACTATATGTCAATATTAAAAATATGTAAGTAGATATAGTATCAGGAATCAAGATTTTAAGAGAAAAGAAATAAAAATAGAAAATAAAAGAAGTTTTTTTTAAAAAAACCTTTTATATGAAATTTGAATATAGGAATTCATATATATGTATGTTTCCTAGCTTTGCCCACTTGAAAGGACTTACAAGTGATGGTACTTAGTGGCAGTGAGCACGCGTATTGCCTAGATCTCAATGTGAATATCCTTTTCCATTAAAAAGAAAAAGGACTCCTTAGAGAATGGCTGAATCTGTATGTAGCGAATCAGAAATATTTTATATTGCTAAACAACAAGGAGAAACTTAAAAACCAGTGTGTTCTTATAAAAAGCAATTCAGGATCTATCTTAAAGGCTCTGCCTCTAGCCACATTTGGGACCATTTGGACATTGAAAAGAACAAGGAATGTAATTGTTTATAACACATTAAATATATATACAATTCATGAGACCATAGTAATTTGAAAGAGAGGGAGAAGGAAAGGGTGGGGGCGGCAGGGGGAGGGGGAGAGAGAAAGGGAGACTAGAGAGAGAAACAGAACAGAAAGAGAGAGAAGAGAAATAGAGAACAGAGAAAGAGAGAGAGAAGGAAGAATAAAAAGAAAGCTCATTTTTACAAAAGAATGATAGTTAATAAACATAGAAGGAAGGCTAAAATGAGACAGTCTCTGCAATCCCAACATGATGAATTCAGGTGAGGATCATCAGTGGGTGCTAAGACAGTCTATTCATATGGCATCACAGTTTTAACCCACAGATTACTAATACAGAGGAGAAGAAATGTACTTTTACTCTGGAGAGATCTGGCCATCACCACCTTAACTAAGAGGCCAAGCTTAACATCACAGATACTGGGACAACCCATTGTGTGACTTCTGGCATGATGCAACATGAAGAACACAAAATTGCTTAAGATGCATCTTGGCAGAAATGTCTAATCTGCATCTGATCAAGCTGCCAGCCCTTTTGGTGTACAGGAAATGTAGAGTTAGAGGAACATGTTAACTACACCACAAGGAAACAATCTGCCTTATCCGGAGTGTGCAAAATGTTCTAAAAATAACTGAATTTCTCAAAAAGTCAACATACATAAGTTTAAACAAAGGACAAAGAGAAAGAGGAGCACTGTTCACTGTTTTGAAACACTATGGCCTGAAAGGCTAAAAGCATAACAATCAGTACAAGAATTTTGTACAGTTGTAGAAATATGAATATGAATTGGGTATTAGATTATATTGTTCTTGTTATTTAGTCACTAAGTTTTGTCCAACTCTTTGTGACCCCATGGACTGTAGCCTGCCAGGCTCCTATGTCCATGGGATTCTCCAAGCAAGAATACTGGAGTGGGTTGCCATTTCCTTCTCCAGAGGATCTTCCCGACCCAGGGATTGAAGCTGCATCTCCTGCATTGTGGGCAGATTCTTTACCATGGAATTGTCATCTTCTTGGATGTGATTGTGACTCTGTGGTTATGTAGAAGATCTTTATTCTCAGGAGATGCATGGTGAACTACTTAGTGATGAAATGTCATGAATGTCTGCAACGTAATTTAAAAGACTTAATAACAGATAATAAAAACATACACTTTTTTCTCCTGTATTTCCTCTGTATATGAATAGAAAGATGATTGATAGATTGATAGCAACAGAGAAAGAAAGTTAAAGCAAATTCAGCAAAATGTTGACAATTGGTAAATCTAAGTGAAGAGTATATGGATGTTACTTTAAGTCTATAGACTTGAAATTTTTCAAAATTAAAAAAAAAATTGGTGAAAATGCAGACAAGACACCATCAGACCTGGAGGAGTCCTTGGACTTTTGTCTTCTAAACCTTTCATTTTGTAGATTGTAGGATTAAAACCCAAAGAAGGTAACAGCTTGTCTAAGACCACAGTTAACAAGAAAGAGGACTGAGTCTTTGGTGTTATTTCCACTATTCTTTACTGTGTCTCATAAAAATTAACCTCACTTTCTTTGGCATGTAAAATTATTTTTAATCTCTTTTAGTATCACACTGGCTTTTCCATATCAAAATGACTGGGGGAAGGCAGGGCACACACAAGCCCTTGATATTGGTTCCCTGTCTCTCTCCTCATTAGACATGAGTGTCTAGACTACAGGATGCCTTGTGCTCATAGGCCCTCTCACTCAATCCCTGTCACGTCTACCCCGCCTCACTGTCTCCTCATTTCATTAACTTGGTGCCACTCTCACTGACCTGGCTATGGCATGTTTCTTTAACATTCTTCGGCTGACTTTAAAAACGCTTCTTTGAAACAAATCATAACAGAACCAAGTCGACGTAATTATATTTTGGCCGTGCTAATTGGAAACCTCAGGTTTAAACAAAAGGCTATACACAGGTCAGTGTCTTCTCACAATGTCCAAAGGGTAGCCTGAAACACAGCAATCTATAAGTAAAACCACCAGGCTGAGTTTGCCCAAGAACATTTCGCAAGAGTGTAAACCAATGAAAAACAAACAGGTTTCCCAATCAGCCCTCTTCCACAAAGGAAGGGAGATGTGGTGGAGATGCTCTATGAAAATTAAGCAAAAACTGCAGGGCTTGAACCTGTCAAGGTGGAGAGCTGAAAACAACTAAGGATCTTTAAGAAGTTTCGACTGAACTCTTCTGCTAGTTCACACTGCCCCCTTTGTGCACTTTCCCTTAATACTGCGTTTTCTCTTTGCTGGTCTGATGTGCCCACTGTTTATTTTCTTTCATTGACTGGCACAAAATGACTTTTATTTTTACTGTGTATTGACAGTTTGATATAAAAAGATTCTATACAACTCAACCCCTTTTCCCCGTCTAGTTGTTGCTTACAGAGAACTTTTCAATGAATATCTAATGAAGGTAGCTGTTAAATAAAAATGAATGTTATATTTATAAAATTGTGAAATGTTATTTTCTACCTGATAAAGAAAAAATATATATCATGTGGAAGGTATAATTTATAGGCAACCTGGAAGACTGTGGCAATTTAAATGGTATCAGGCATGGAATGAGCAGAAAAACTAAAGATATCAAGGAATGCTGGAGGATTTATCAGAGATGGCAAGATTGAACCCAGGGGTTCAATGTGTCTGCTGAGTAAGGTCCTTGGAAAAACAACCCTGTGTGTTTGTATGATTGGCACATTCCCTACAAATTAGAGGCAGCATTTCTTCTCCTGAATTTGTTGGATTGAGCTTCTCAATTCTAGTGTGTTGTGTGTCTGCATATGGAGCTCTAAAATTAGCTTTGAAAGCAGGCATAACAAGCTGCTGGTCTGGATTTTATTTTGTCTGTACAGTATTTCTTAAAAAATCAGAAATCTGCACATAAAAACCCAGATTGCTGATTTCTCTTGACATTTTGGAAGATCTGGCAACACTAGGCTTGAATTTTCTCCTGGTAAAGGTTAATTGTCTCCCATGGCCACAATTGTTTTGCCACAATCCCTAGAAGTCCTTGTTGTTGTATATCCAGGCTGCTTTATTCAAATGGCTGGCTCTAAAAGCATCTGAATTTGAGACCTACATTATTCAGTTTCAATTCATTTAGATAAAAAAATTTTTTTTTTACAAAAATAAGTATTCATAGCTATGAAGGCACCTTGTAAATTCAAGGCATAAAATGCCACAGGGCATTTTCCATTACATTACTTCCATTACAATTTTTTATTTACTCTTCTCAACAACCCTTTGAAAGAAGTGTAATTATTATAACCATAATAATCGTAAGACATGATTCCAAATCTTGGATAAGTTGTGTAACTTACCCATGGTCACACAGTTGGTGAGGAGTAGAGTCAGGATTCAAACCCAAGACTATGCTGTGAGAGAACTGGGGCCACAGAGGATGCTGAGTTTACAGTGCTTTATCGCTAAGGAAGCAACATGGAAACATAAAAATTACTGTAGGTGAAAGACTCGAGAACGAGGACTGAGATCCCAGGCTTGCTTTTCTGAGGACTTAACCACTAACTGGGCTTCCCTGGTGGCTCATCTGGTAAAGAATCCACCTGCAATGAGGGAGACCTGGGTTCGATCCCTGGGTTGGGAAGATCCCTTGGAGAAGGGAACGGCTACCCATTCCAGTATTCCAGCTTGGAGAATTCCATGGACTGTATAGTCCATGGGGTCTCAAAGAGTCAGACACGACTGAGCGGCTTCCACTTTCACTTTTCAACCACTTATTACTTGGTAACCTTGGGAAATCCCCTTTCCTCTTTTGTGTTGAGTTCTTTGTGGACGGGGTGAAACAGGAGACTTCCAAAAGCTAAGTTGTGTCTGACTCTTTTGCAACCCCATGGACTATACCCTGCCAGACTCCTCTGTCCATGGGATTTTCCAGGCAAGAATACTGGAGCTGGTTGCCATTTCCTTCTCCCAGGGATCTTCCTGACCCACAGATCTAATCCCCTGAGACTGCTGCTTGGCAGGCGAATTCTTTGCCACTGAGCCACCAGGGAAGCCCTATCTTCCTGTGTTTGGTGCCTTAGCTGAGAGTAGATTTGTTCTTTTTCTTTGGTGCCCTCTGGTGGGCACAGAGCAAGAGAGGAGCCACTTCAGATTTAATCCAATTATTTATGAAGGGCTTGCCCTATACAAGGGCATGAAGGACGCCTGGTTACCAGGTGAAGGGACTTAGGCAGGAAATGATTCTGAGTCATTTTTTGATCACCATTGAGCACAGCAAATGAACTGAAGGTCTAAAGCAACTCACAGTTCCGTTGTATACATAATTGCAGAATTGGAAAATATTATAATAATGATAACCATGGAAATAACCATGTACAAAAAAGATCTTAAGGACCAGGATAACCATGGTGGTGTGGTCACTCACCTAGAGCCAGACATTCTGGAGCGTGAAGTCAAGGGGTCTTTAGGAAGCATTAGTACGAACAAAGCTATTGGGGGGGATGGAATACCAGCTGAGCTATTTCAAATCCTAAAAGATGATGCTGTTAAAATGTTGCACTCAGAATGCCAGCAAATTTGGAAAATGCAGCAGTGGCCACAGGACTGGAAAAGGTCAGTTTTCATTCCAATCCCAGAGAAGGACAATACCAGAGAACTACAAAGTACTGTACAATTGTGCTCATTTCACATGCTAGCATGTTAATGCTCAAAATCCTTCAAGCTAGGCTTCAACAGTACATGAACCAAGAACTTTCAGATGTACAAACTGGATTTAGAAAAGATAAAGGAACCAGAGATCAAATTGACAACATCTGTTGGATCATTGAAAAAACAAGAGAATTCCAGAAAAACATCTACTTCTGCCTCATTGACTATGTGAAAGCCTTTCACTGTGTGGATCAAAACAAAGTGTGGAAAATTCTTCAAGAGATGGGAAAACCACACCATTTTACTGCCTCTTGAGAAACCTGTATGCAGGTCAAGAAGCAACAGTTAGAACTGGACATTGAACAACGGACTGGCTTAAAATTGGGAAAGGAGTATGTCAAGGCTATATATTGTCACCCTGCTTATTTAACTTATATGCAGAGTACATCGTGTGAAATGCCAGGCTGGATGAAGCAGAAGCTGGAATCAAGATTGCTGGGAGAACTATCAACAACCTCAGATATGCAAATGATACCACCCTAGTGGCAGAAAGCAAAAAGAACTAAAGAGCCTCTAGATGAACATGAAAGAGGAGAGTGAAAAAGCTGGCTTAAAACTCAACAGGAAACCTAAGACCATGACATCCAGTCCTATCACTTCATGGCAAATAGAAGGGGAAAAAGTGGAAGCAATGACAGATTTTATTTTCTTGGACTCCAAAATCACTGTGGACGGTGACTGCAACCATGGAATTAAGAGATGCTTGATCCTTGGAAGAAAAGCTAAGACAAATCCAGGCAGCATATTAAAAAGCAGAGACATCACTTTGTCGACAAAGGTCTGTATAGTCAAATTATAGTTTTTCCAGTAGTCATGTAAGGATGTGAGGGTTGAACCATGAAGAAGGCTGAGTACTGAAGAATTGATGCTTTTGAACTTTGGTGCTGGAGAAGACTCTTGAGAGTCCCTTGGACAGCAAAGAGGTCAAACCAGTGAATCCTAAAGGAAATCAACCCTGAATATTCATTGGAAGGACTGATGCTAAAGCTGAAGCTCCAATACTTTGGCCACTGGCTGCAAAGAACCAACTCACTGGAAAAGACCCTGATGCTCCAAAAGATTGAGGGCAGGAGAAGGGGGCAACAGAAGACAAGATGGTTGGATGGCATCACTAACTCAATGGACATGAGTTTGAGCAACCTCCAGGAGATAGTGAAGGACAGGGAAGCCTGGTGTGCTTTGCATAGGGTCGCATGCAAAGAGTCAGATATAACTCAATGAGTGAACAAAAATGGAAATAAAGAGAGCTAATATTTATTAAGGACTGACAGTAGCCCAGGCAGTATTTAAAGTACTTTGTCTACTTTAATTTCCATTTTATTATTAAGTAAACCTATCAAAGATTCCATTTATTATACTTACTTGTGCTGGGAGGGAGGTTAGAATGCAATCCTCTCTGTTTTCAGATGAAGAAATTGAGGCCCAGGGACTTTGACTGATCCAAAGTCACACAGTAGTTAACTGTTGGCAAAGCTAAGACCAGAAGCTAGTCCAGAAATCTTTTTACCCCTCTATCCAGCTTCTTCAATTTAAAGTATGGCTTCGTCTAGAGATAGGACTAACATACCAAGATATGATTAACAGAAGGAGGCATGTGATGAGAAGCTTAGATTTTGAGAGTTGAAAGGAGACTTAGAGGTTACTAACACAACTTCCTGTTCAGACAGAAACTTCTCTCCTGATCCCTGCAAACCTAAATCAAATCCCTTATGATTATACAGTGGAAGTGAGAAATAGATTTAAGGGACTAGATCTGATAGATAGAGTGCCTGATGAACTATGGGCTGAGGTTCATGACATTGTACAGGAGACAGGGATCAACCATCCCCAAGAAAAAGAAATGCAAAAAAGCAAAATGGCTGTCTGGGGAGGCCTTACAAACAGCTGTGAAAAGAAGAGAAGTGAAAAGCAAAGGAGAAAAA
>NW_011494638.1:6346594-6347086 GCF_000754665.1 Bison bison bison | reverse complement strand
ACAGCTGTGAAAAGAAGAGAAGTGAAAAGCAAAGGAGAAAAAGAAAGATATAAGCATCTGAATGCAGAGTTCCAAAGAATAGCAAGAAGAGATAAGAAAGCCTTCCTCAGCAATCAATGCAAAGAAATAGAGGAAAACAACAGAATGGGAAAGACTAGAGATCTCTTCAAGAAAATTAGAGATACCAAGGGAACATTTCATGCAAAGATGAGCTCGATAAAGGACAGAAATGGTATGGACCTAACAGAAGCAGAAGATATTAAGAAGAGGTGACAAGAATACACAGAAGAACTGTACAAAAAAGATCTTTACGACCCAGATAATCACGATGGTGTGATCACTGACCTAGAGCCAGACATCCTGGAATGTGAAATCAAGCGGGCCTTAGAAAGCATCACTACAAACAAAGCTAGTGGAGGTGATGGAATTCCAGTTGAGCTATTTCAAATCCTGAAAGATGATGCTGTGAAAGTGCTGCACTCAATATGCCCT
>NW_011494638.1:6342865-6345467 GCF_000754665.1 Bison bison bison | reverse complement strand
ATGGCATCACTGGCTTGATGGATGTGAGTCTGAGTGAACTCTGGGAGTTGGTGATGGACAGGGAGGCCTGGCGTGCTGCAGTTCACGGGGTCGCAAAGAGTTGGAGACGACTGAGCGACTGAACTGAACTGATACCTCTATTCCTCATTTTGTCCCCTGAGGCTATACAGGATATTTCTAAGCTCTCTTTTGTACACAGTCCTCCAAGAATTTGTAAACACCTGCTATGAACTTGCAAAAATCATGTCTATGCTAAAATTTGCAAGTTTATTTGTCCTTCATGTTATGCATGAATTTTAGAGTAATATTCATTATAAACATGATTGTCCTCTTCCAATGGACTCCAAAGATGACCTCCAATAATGAAACCTCCTGGTATTCTTTCATGTTCTCTTCCATACTGAATTTTGGCTCTTCTTGGACCTGCACAGAATGAGGAGAAGTGACTGTGGCTATTCTGGTTCCAAGCCCTAAGAAAGATGAGCAGCCTTTATCTTTGTGCTCTTAGAAGCTAGCCACCATGTGATAGTTTGGCTGTGCTGCTGAAGAGGAAGGGCCCCAGGGGATGGGATGGCATATGGAGGAGAACTAAGGCATCACCTCTGTGGATGAAGGAGCCATGGGACAGGAGTCCCATGGAGGACTCTTGTCCAGAGCTTTGGCAGACCTAACTACTAACTGACTAGAACTGCAAGCGAGATTCCAAGCAAAACCAGCAGAAGAACCACTCATCTGAGCTCAATCAGTGCAGAGTATTATGAAAGATAAGAATACACTTTTTTTTTTAAGCCAGTAAGTTTGAGTGGTTTATTATACAGCAATTGACAACTTGAAATATCCCATTCAAAAATATTTCAAGAAACAAAGTTAGTATGTCTAATGCTGTGGGTGGAAAAAATAGTACCTCTGTTTATCATGACACTGTTAAACCTGTCCTGGATTTAATTTACACTTGAACCACATGATCAGACTGAACTGTGTATGTGTCATGAACTGGCACATGAACGGGCATGTGTCACAGGACGGTTGTTTGGTAGCTTCTCTCCAATGTTTTCTTAAGTGGTATTATAGACCTAAAAAAAGGGCTTTTAAGTTTTTCTTGCTGATCTTCTTCATCTTGTCTGTTTTGATTCATCTTTCCATCCTGATGAGATTTTTAGAACAAATTTTATTTATTTATTTTTTCAATTATTTTATATTGATTGGGGGATAATTACTTTACAATATTGTGATGATTTTTGCCATACATCAACATGGATCGACCACAGGTATACATGTATCCCCCCATCCTGAAGCCCACTCCCACCTCCCTTTCCATCCTATTCCTCTGGGTCGTCCCAGAGCACCAGCTTTGGGTTCCCTGCTTCATACATTGAACTCGCACTGGTCATCTATTTTATACATGGTAATGTACATGTTTCAATACTATTCTCTCAAATCATACCACCGTCGCCTTCTCCCACTAAGTCCAAAAGTCTGTTCCTTACATCTGAGTCTCCTTTGCTGCCCTGCATGTAAGCTCATTGGTACCATCTTTCTAATATGTATGTGTTAATATACAGTATTTGTCTTTCTCTTTCTGACTTATTTTACTCTGTATGATAGGCTCCAGGTTCATCCACCTCATTAGAACTGACTCAAATGTGTTCCTTTTTATAGCTGAGAAATAGTCCATTGTGTGTATGTACTGAAACTTTTATTTTATTTTTTAACTTTACAATATTGTATTGGTTTTGCCATATATCAAAATGAATCCACCACAGGTATACATGTGTTCCTCATCCTGAACCCTCCTCCCTCCTCCCTCCCCATACCATCCCTCTGGGTTGTCCCAGTGCACCAGCCTCAAGCATCCAGTATCGTGCATCAAACCTGGACTGGCGACTCGTTTCATATATTATATTATACATATTTCAATGCCATTCTCCCAAATCATCCCACCCTCTCCCTCTCCCTCTCCCACCGAGTCCAAAAGACTGTTCTATACATCAGTGTCTCTTTTGCTGTCTCGTATACAGGGTTATTGTTACCATCTTTCTAAATTCCATATATATGCGTTAGTATACTGTATTTGGTGTTTTTCTTTCTGGCTTACTTCACTCTGTATAATAGGCTCCAGTTTCATCCACCTCATTAGAACTGATTCAAATATATTCTTTTTAATAGTTGAGTAATACTCCATTACGTACATGTACCACAGCTTTCTTATCCATTCGTCTGATGGACAGCCTTCAGAATGGGAGAAAATAATAGCAAATGAAGCAACTGACAAACAACTAATCTCAAAAATATACAAGCAATTCCTACAGCTCAATTCCAGAAAAATAAATGACCCAATCAAAAAAATGGGCTAAAGAACTAATTAGACATTTCTCCAAAGAAGACATACAGATGGCTAACAAACACGTGAAAAGATGCTCAACATCACTCATTATCAGAGAAATGCAAATCAAAACCACTATGAGGTACCATTTCACTCCAGTCAGAATGGCTGCGATCCAAAAGTCTACAAGCAATAAATGCTGGAAAGGGTGTGGAGAAAAGGGAACCCTCTTACACTGTTGGTGGGAATGCAAACTAGTACAGCCACTATGGAGAACCT
>NW_011494638.1:6332587-6342765 GCF_000754665.1 Bison bison bison | reverse complement strand
GCTGGGCATACACACTGAGGAAACCAGAAGGGAAAGAGACACATGTACCCCAGTGTTCATCGCAGCACTGTTTATAATAGCCAGGACATGGAAGCAAACTAGATGCAACTTTCTTATCCATTCATCTGGACATCTAGGTTTTTCTATGTCCTAGCTATTGTAAACAGTGTTGCAATGAACATTGGGATACATGTGTCTCTTTCAATTATGGTTTCCTGGGGGTGTATGCCCAGCAGTGGGATTGCTGGGTCATATGGCAGTTCTGTTCCCAGTTTTTTAAAGAATCTCCATACTGTTCTCCATGGTGCCTGTACCAGTTTGCATTCCCACCAACAGTGTAAGAGGTTTCCCTTTTCCCCACACCCTCTCCAGCCTCTATTGTTTGTGGACTTTTTGATGATGGCCAGTCTGACTGGCATGAGATGATAGCTCATTGTGGTTTTGATTTGCATTTCTCTAATAATGAGTGAAGTTGAGCATCTTTTCATGTGTTTACTGAGTGAACTCTGGGAGTTGGTGATGGACAGGGAGGCCTGGCGTGTTGCGATTCATGGGGTCGCAAAGAGTCGGACACGACTGAGCAACTGATCTGATCTGATGTTTTCTTTAGCAAAATGTCTGTTTGGGTCTTTTGTCTACTTTTTGAGTCATTTGCCCACTTTTTGATTGGGTTGTAGAACAAATTTTAGTTCTGTCATCTATTACAATAATTATCCCTTGTATCCTATGTAATTTGACAAACATGTCATACATATTTTATCAAAATTACTGATAAATTGATGAATAGGACCAGGCAATATCAATCAATTTTGAAGGCACCAAAGATCTTCTGAGTAGATTCATATACATTAATTGAACAACACTTTTAGGAAATGGACATTTCAGCTAAAAAATCTCTTCAAATCAGTCATCTAGTGTAATAATTATCCCTAGTGTCCTCTGTAAGTTAACACATGCCATACATATTTTAGTCAAGTCATTGATAAAATGGTTGACTAGGACGGAGCAAACTCAGGGTCCCTTGGCAGGGCACTAATGTCCTCCTGCTCAGTAGGTTTGTTCTGTTGATAGAGGAGCATTTTAGGAAATGATCAATCCAGCTACAAGTCTGTCTAATCTGTTGTCCACCAAGTTGTTTTTCTTCTTTAGATTCACAATGACATTGCAGACCCTGTGCCTTATTAAGTCAAGGAATATCTGGCCTCTAGCCTTTTCCTGAATTTTCTGGGTAAAATTTTCCAATTTAATCTGGCATTACTGACTGCTGTTAATCAACTCATGTGGGCTCCTAATGGACACCACTTTATTTCCTCCATGTCATGAGCAATCTGTTTTAGAATTTGAAGAGCACAAGTTTTGTTGTCAAACACCTGGTTTGAAATCCTGGCTATTTTTGCTGTGAACTAAGGCAAGTTAGGACTTCCCTGATGGCTCAGCGGGTAAAGAGCCTGCCTGCAATGCAGGAGACACCAGAGACTTGGGTTCAATCCATGGGTTGGAAAGATCCCCTGAAGGAGAAAATGGCAACCCAGTCCAGTATGCTCGCCTGAAAAATATCCCATGGATAGAGGAACCTGGCAAGTTACAGTCCACAGGGTCGAAAGAGTCAGACACAACTGAGTGACTAGGCACAAGCACACACAAGTGAAGCAAGTTACTCACTTTCTCTGAGCCTCAGTTTCCTCGTCTGAGAATAAGAATACTTTCTTCATGGTTTTGGTGTGATTATTTCATTAAAATGAAATAATATGTCAAAAGCAGACAACATTATGCCTGGCATGTACTAAGTCAACACATGTTGAGTTTCATGATTGTTTTTTTTTTTTTTTTAATTGTAATCATAAGTGACTCAATCTGTAGTTTCTAAAACTGACCTCTTTCTGTTTTCTGAAAATTTGAATAACACATGCCTATCCCTAGTCTTATGGCACTGTGTTGAAGAATATAATAAAAATAAAGATAGTGCTGCTTTCTATCTGCCATCTGTTAACTTGAACCATCTGCCCAAAGCTGTGTGCCTATCCCTTTCTTTGTTCTTCTTGCTCAAAACGTTGATTAAAATGTCACCCCATCCCTTTGCCCAACTTGAACCTTTTTCAGCCTCAGCATGTTTCTCAAGGCTCAACTCTTTTGGGGCTCCATCTGCTGTCACACAGACCCGTTGGGGCCATCCTTTGTTCCTGCCTTCTTGCAGAGGTCTGTCATCACCTCTAAGACCAGACCTGGAGATCATTTAGGTCTTCCAGAATGGAATAGAAAACCAGTCAACAGCAAGAAATCATGCAATCTGGGTTAGGGAGCAGGACTTGGAGAAGTTGGGGAGCATCCTAGTCATGGGGAAACTAGAGCACCCAGAAGGGAAATGAAACAAGATAATGGTAACAAGTATCTGGTTACCAAGCAGTGGAACCAGGCACCAGGCCAACACGGTGAGACACCAGGAAGTACAAACCCACCTCTAATTTTGTGGCACCAGATCTTGGGTTTGAGTTGATTCTATAATCAGGTGGCTCAGCAGTGGTGGGTTACTGGGCTACCCCAGCAGAGATCCAGGCAAGGTACTAAGATATCCTCAAGAGAATTTCCAAGATTCTTGATGCTTGCCTACCCCATTTGGTTCTCCCAGCTGGTCCTTCTTCTTACAGTTTTCTGAGCCTTTTGTGAGATGACCTTATTGCAAGGCCAGTCAGAAATCTATCAGATGCCTTTCTTTCAGCAGAATGACAGTATTTAACTACAACTAGGTGGGATCCAGGTCACTGATGACTCTCTGAGTACTCAAAATGTCAGTTCAAGGCTAGGACAGATCTGATAAGAATGGACAGAGACAGTGATAGGTTACACTTCACAGGGCAGTCATTTTTAATCCACTTTAATGACCCAAGGGAATGGTACTGGTTGTAATTCTGTGGTTGTCTGTACCATCAAGGTGCCCTTAAATGTCACTCAAAAGCCATCTAAGACTTCTGCCATTTTTAAATCTTTTACTTATTTTTTTTTAAAGTCAGAATTTTAATTTAATTTTTTAAATATAAATTTATTTATTTTAATTGGAGGCTAACTACTTTACAATATTGTATTGGTTTGCCATTACATTGACATGAATCCACCATGGGTGTACATGTGTTCCCCATCCTGAACCACCCCCCCACCTCCCTCCCCATCCCATCCCTCTGGGTCATCCCAGTGCACTTTTAAAACTAAAAATATTTTTAAAAATTTTTTAAGAAATGGAGAAATAAACCCCATCACAATCCCACCTTTTGGAGAAACTCTGTTAGAATTTGGAGGGCATCTGATCTAGTTTCTTTCTGCCCTCCTGTGCCCCTCATCAACCCCCTTTCTTATGATCCTCTTTCTCTTTCTCTCTTTGGACCTCAAGGGCAGAGAGTTGAGTTATTTGTACTTTTCAGTCACGGCACATTATCAACATTAGCATGTCCTTGGCTTTGCTTCTATTTTATTGTTTTCCCCCTTTCTCCTGAATTGTTACTCTCACTGCCCCCTCCTACCTCTAGTGGCCATTCTAAAAATGCTATATTCTTGCATTTGCATGCATCATTGAGGAATATATTGTATTTATGTATTTCCAATTTACATAAATGGTGCTTGCTATAGGTCTTGTTCTGTTTCTTTTTATTGTTCACTGTTTGTATGATCTATTTATAGTGCAAACGTCCATCTGGCTCATTGCTGCTTACAGCTGCATGATGTTTGACAGTATACATTCACCCCACTTTATTTATCTATTTCCCTAGTGATGGACCTTCAAATTGTTTCTAACATCCTGCTGCCAAAAACAACACAATAAACATCTCCATGTATATACCCCTATGCATCTGATTATCAGAAGTATTTAGACAGGAGTGAGATTACTGAATCATAGGGATACACATATTTAGTATCACTAAGTACTTCCAGATTGTTCTTCAAATGGTTGTAACATTCTATTTTATTGAGAAATGATTTGCATTCCATAAAATTCACTCTCTTATGGGATATAATTCAGTGGTTTTTAGATTATTCACAGAGTGGTACATCTAATTCCAAAACAGTTTCAGTTCCTCCAAAAGAAACCTAGTAACTATTAGCAGTCAGTCCCCATTTCCTCTCCTCCCAGCTCCTGTCAACTGTGGGCTGAAAAATCTACTTTCTGCCTTCATAGATTTGCCTACTCTGGACATTGCACACAGATGAAATCATTCTATATGTGGCCTTCTGTGTCTAGTTTCTCTCACTTAGCAAACTGTTCCCAAGGTTTATCCATGTTGTGACATGTATCAATATTTCATTCCTTTTGCATTGCTGAATAATATTCTATTGTATGGAGATATCACATTTAATTTGTCTATTCATCAGATGATGGACATTTGGGTTGCTTTCTGGCCATTAAGGATTGTGCTTCCTTTGAATATGTATTTATAAGTTTTTGTGTGGCCACACATTTTCAATTCTCTTGAATATGGACTTGGGAGTGAATTCCTGGGTCTTTTATTAACTTTGCTTAGTTACTGAGGACTGTCCCAAAGCAGCTGTACCATTTCATGTTTCTACTAGCATTATATGAAGGGTCTATTTTATGTACATCCTCACCAAACTTGTTATTATCAGCCCTTTTTTACTAAAGCCAGTAAAGTGGGTGGCTTATCATTGTGGTTTTGATTTGTGTCTCCTAATGGCTAATTATTTTGAGCATCTTTCTATGTGCTTGTAGGCCATTTATGTGTCTTCTTTGGAGGAATGTCTGTTTAAACTTTTTGCCCTTAAAATTTGCTTATTTGTCCTTTTATTGTTGAATTGAAATAGTTTTTTTAAATACTATGTATAAAAGTTCCTTATAAGATATATGACTGCAAGTGTTTTTATCCATTCTGTAGATTGTCCTTCCACTTTATTGTGTCCTTGAAGCACAGAAATTAATTTTGATGAAGTCCAATTTGTCATTTTTTGCTGTTGATGTTTTTGACATAAACCACTGTCAAATCCAAAGTCACAAAGTTTTATGCCTATGTTTTCTTTCAAGATTTTTTATAGTTTTAGCTGTTGCATTTAGAGACTTTGATCCATTGTGAATTAATTTTTGTATATCTCATAAGGTGTACTGTGCTGTGCTTAGTCGCTCAGTCATGTCTGACTCTTTGCTATCCCATGGACTGTAGCCTGCCAGGTTTCTCTGTCCATGGTGATTATCTAGGCAAGAATACTGGAGAGGGCTCCCATTTCCTTCTCCAGGGATCTTCCAGGGATCAAACCCACGTCTCCTGCATTGCAGGCAGATTCCTTACCATCTGAGCTACCAGGGAAGCCCAAGAGTACTGGAGTGGGTAGCTTATTCCTTCTCCAGGGGATCTTCCTGACCCAGGAATCGAACCGGGGTCTTCTGCATTGCAGGTGAATTCTTTACCAGCTGAGCTACCAGGGAAGCCCATCTTATAAGCAAGCTATTGATCCACATATATCTTTTGCATGTGGATGTCCAGGATATCCAGTTGTTCCAGCACCACTTGTTGAAAAGACCATTCTTTTCCCCATTTAATTATCTAGGTACCCTGGCTGAAAATCAGTTGACTGTGAATGTGAAGGTTTATTTCTGGACTTTCAGTTGATTCCAATATTTTGTCTGACTTTATCCACACTTTGATTCCTGGAACTTTGTACTCTGTTGTAAAACTGGGAATTGTGAGTTCTCCAACTTTGTTCCTTTTCAAGATTGCCTTGGGAGTGTTTGAGAATGTTAACCGTCTGTATTAATTTTCTATGGCTACTGTTACATATTAGCACCAACTTAGTGGCTTTAAACAATAGAATTTTTTTATCTTACAGTTCTGTAGGTCACAAATCCCACATGGATTCACCAAAATCAAGGTGCTGGCAACTTTATATTCCTCCCTGGATGCTTCAAAGGAGAATCTTTTTATTTTTTTCTGTCTTTTCTAGCTTCTAGCGACCTTCTTCTTTCCTTGGCTCACGATATGGTTCTCTGTCTTCAAAGCCAGTGGTGGCAGGCTAGTCCTTCTCACTCTGTTCTCTCACATATTCTCTCTTCAGGGGAAGGCATACCTCCCTCCCACAATGTTTTCTTGTTTTCAGAATACAAGGCTTGTGCTTCTTTTGTTACATTTATTTTTTTTTAATTTTTTAAAATTTTATTTTATTTTTAAACTTTACAATATTGTATTAGTTTTGCCAAATATCGAAATGAATCCGCCACAGGTATACCTGTGTTCCCCATCCTGAACCCTCCTCCCTCCTCCCTCCCCATACCCTCCCTCTGGGTCGTCCCAGTGCACCAGCCCCAAGCATCCAGCATTGTGCATTGAACCTGGACTGGCGACTCGTTTCATACATGATATTATACATGTTTCAATGCCATTCTCCCAAATCTCCCCACCCTCTCCCTCTCCCACAGAGTCCATAAGACTGATCTATACATCAGTGTCTCTTTTGCTGTCTCGTACACAGGGTTATTGTTACCATCTTTCTAAATTCCATATATATGCGTTAGTATACTATATTGGTGTTTTTCTTTCTGGCTTACTTCACTCTGTATAATAGGTTCCAGTTTCATCCACCTCATTAGAACTGATTCAAATGTATTCTTTTTAATGGCTGAGTAATACTCCATTGTGTATACGTACCACAGCTTTCTTATCCATTCATCTGCTGATGGGCATCTAGGTTGCTTCCATGTCCTGGCTATTATAAACAGTGCTGCGATGAACACTGGGGTACACGTGTCTCTTTCCCTTCTGGTTTCCTCAGTGTGTATGCCCAGCAGTGGGATTGCTGGATCATAAGGCAGTTCTATTGTAAATGGAATTGTTTTTATACTTTTGTTCTCAGATGGTTTGCTTCTAGTGCATAGAAATTGATTTTTGTTTTCTTGATCTATCCTGCAACCTGGCTGAACTCTCTTATTATATCTAATGACATTTTTGTGAAATCTTTAGAATATCCTACATGAAATATCATATCATCTTGAAATAGAAGTAGTTTTACTTTGTGTTTAACAATCTACATGTCTTTTATTTCTTTTTCTTGCCTAAATGCTATGACCCGCAATAAAATGTTGAATAGATATACCAGAGTGGACATCCTTGTCTTGTTCCTGATCTTTGGGTGGGGTGTGGGGGTGGGTAGATTTTAGTCTTTCACCATCAAATGTCATGTTGCTTTGTGTTGTTTTTTTTTTTTCTTTTTTCTTATAGAGGTTCACTTTCACACATTGGAGAAGGAAATGGCAACCCACTCCAGTGTTCTTGCCTGGAGAATCCCAGGGATGGGTGAGCCTGGTGGGCTGCCGTCTATGGGGTCCCACAGAGTTGGATACGACTGACGTGACTTAGCAGCAGCAGCAGCAGCCCTTTATCCCACTAAAGAAGTTCCCTTCTATTACTACTTTGTTGAGTGTTTTTCTAATAAAAGTGTTTTGAATTTTTGTCAAATGATTTTTCTATTTCTATTAAGATGACAATCTATCCTCCCATGTTTTTCTCTAGAAGCTTTATAGTTTCAGCTTTTATTCTGAAGCCTGTGATCCATCTTGAATTATTTTTCTATGCATTGGGTTACCCTGATGTAGGAGTCAAGGTTTCCTTGTTTCCTAGTTGTTCAGTACCATTTGCTGAAAACAGTTTCCTTTTTCTATTGGACTGCATGTTCTTTATTGAAAATCAATTTACTGCATAAGCGTGGGTCAAAGTCTGAATTCTGTATTCTGTTCCATTTATCTACTTGTCCCTCCTTATGCCAATAGCATACTCTCTTGATTACCACAGCTTTATAGAAAGTCTTCAAATTATCTAGTATAAGTCCTCTAACTTTGTTCCTCTTTTTCAAGTTTGCTTTGACTCTTTTAGTTCCTTTACTTTTGCATATATCTTTTAGAACCAGCTTGTCAATTTCTACCAAAAAACATGCTGAAACTTTGATGGGAATCCCATTAAATGTGTAAATCATTTTTATTTTGATGGATTTTCTTATAAATTTGGTAGCTCTATTAGGCAACTAAGTGATTTGGTTAGCTTCTTAATTGAATCTAGACTCTGTAATTCATGAACTAAGCATGGCCCTGTGCAAGTTGCTTGCACCTGAGTATATGAAAAGAATTGTCATTTCTAAGTCAGTCACATGACTTGGATTATTTGTCAGCAAATTTATACTCCTGGAGATTTTTCTTCATCAACTTTTTAAATGGGACTTCCTTGGTGGCACTAGTGGTAAAAATCCTGCCTGCCAACGCAGGAGATGTAAGAGACGTAGGTTGGATCCCTGGGTCGGTAAGATCCTCTGGAGAAAGACGTGGCAACCCACTCTAGTGTTCTTGCCTGGAGAATCCCATGGACAGAGGAGCCTGGCGGGCTATACTCCATAGGGTTGCAAAGAGTTGGACGCAACTGAAGCAACTTAAGAAAGCAGATATACAGCTGAATTTGTAAATGTGAAATAATAATAGAATTAGCTAACACTTATGAAGAAGAAAGTAAATTCTAGGCTCTATGTTAAAATGTTTCACAGGCATTTTCTTAATACTTTCAACAATACATAGAAAGCAAGTGCTGGTATCATTCCTATTTTATGGACAAAGAGGCTGAGCTTTAGAGGGTCACATAGCTATTCCGCAGTGGCATTCAATCTGGTTGTCTGTAGAGCCTGGCCTCTTGAGAACTAGTCACCAGCCTGTGATTGCACAGACTCCCTTCATGGTATTGTTCCCAAATGCCAGTGTCTCAGCCACAGAACCTCTACTCCCTGCTCTTGACTCCAGGCTAAGAACAGGCTCCTAGATGGTCTTCTATGTGCATGGTCCTCTTTTCTCCTTGATCCACAGAGGTATTTTTGGCTATAATTTTATCATCTATTAAGTGAGTGAAAGTCACTTAGTCCAACTCTATGCGACCCCATGGACTATACAGACCATGGAATTCTCCAGACCAGAATACTGGAGTGGGTAGCCTCGCCCTTCTCCAGGGGCTCTTCCCAACCCAGGGATGGAACCCAGGTCTCCCACATTGCAGGCAGATTCTTTACCAGCTGAGCCACAAGAGAAGCCCATCATCTATTAAAATAGAATCCAATTCTCAGTATATCACCAGATGAGATCTGCTAGCTGAGGGCCATAAAAATCTCCTTTGGTACAGGTGATTTCTTTTATGCAAAAGTTGGGAAGTATTGTGCCACTTTTTTATTAGCTTTTATCTTCAAAGGTCTGAAGTCATTGGGCAAAAAGTATAAACAAATAAACAAACAATAGGAAGCATCAAATGCCACTACTCCAAGTGGAGCAGCTTAGGAATTTTTAGGTTTTCACTTACCTTAGCCTGTTACAGTGATTCCCTTGCATAGGGCTGCATAGATGTTAAATATTTGGATGTCTCTTCACAGTGTGTTTTAGCTTTTAAAGTGTAAGCACTCTATGGAGTATGTATTTTTTGGTGTAACAATAGTCACTAAAGATCTTTTCTAAAATCCAGGTAAATTCAAGACTTCCTCTCTTTCTAAAAATGATTTCACTCCTGGAGATGGCAACTTTTAATAATAGTAGGCAAATGCATTTTCCTTTTGGTATAAAAATGTAAATATTTTGTGAAAAGCTTAAAGAAGGCTTTTGATACAAGGGTACAGAACTGAGATAAACTTGTTCTACAAAATCCCCATGTCTCTCTGAGATATCAGAGTAAATCCCTTGTTTTCAATCTTCACAAATTCCACATTGTTATTAACTGGAGTTGAAGGACAGTCTCACTAGAAATGTGAAGTATGAATGGATATTTGATGATATTAATAAATTATTGATAATTATTCTTGTGTGATAATGGTATTTTGTTTTTTTAAAAGAATCCTTATCTTTTAGATATACATATTAAATATCCATCAATACCATTATATTTCATGTCTGGATTTGCTTCAAAATATAAAATTATCCAGTCAAGAAAATTTTCCTGGTGGGCCATGGTCCATGGAACCTTGGAGAGTTGGACATGACTAAAAACATTTTAAGTGCATGCCATGTGGCGCTAGTGGTAAAGAAATCACCAGCCCGTGCAGGAGACATAAGAGACGCGGGTTCGATCTCTGGGTCGGGAAGATCCTCGGGAGAAGAAAATGGCAACCCACTCCATTATTCTTGCCTGGAGAATTCCAAGGACAGAGGAGCCTGGCGGGCAATAGTCCATGGG
>NW_011494638.1:6315011-6332346 GCF_000754665.1 Bison bison bison | reverse complement strand
ACCAACCTAGACAGCATATTCAAAAGCAGAGATATTACTTTGCCAACAAAGGTCCGTCTAGTCAAGGCTATGGTTTTTCTAGTAGTCATATATGGATGTGAGAGTTGGACTGTGAAGAAAGCTGAGCACCAAAGAATTGATGCTTGTGAACTGTGGTGTTGGAGAAGACTCTTGAGAGTCCCTTGGACTGCAAGGAGATCCAAACAGTCCATTCTAAAGGAGATCAGTCCTGGGTGTTCTCTGGAAGGACTGATGCTAAAGCTGAAACTCCAGTACTTTGGCTACCTCATGCGAAGAGCTGACTCATTGGAAAAGACTCTGATGCTGGGAGGGATTGGGGACAGAAGGAGAAGGGGACGACAGAGGATGAGATGACTGGATGGCATCACTGACTCAATGGACGTGAGTCTGAGTGAACTCCGGGAGTTGGTGATGGACAGGGAGGCCTGGAGTGCTGCGATTCATGGGATCGCAAAGAGTCGGACATGACTGAGCGACTGAACTGAACTGAACTGAACAGGACTGGAAAAGGTCAGTTTTCATTCCAGTCCCAAAGAAAGGCAATGCCAAAGAATGCTCAAACTACAGCACAATTGCACTCATCTCACACTAATAAAGTAATGCTCAAAATTCTCCAAGCCAGACTTCAGCAATACGTGAACAGTGAACTTCCAGATGTTCAAGCTGGTTTTAGAAAAGGCAGAGGAACCAGAGATCAAATTGCCAACATCCGCTGGATCATGGAAAAAGCAAGAGAGTTTCAGAAAAACATCTATTTCTGCTTTATTGACCATGCCACAGCCTTTGACTGTGTGGATCACAATAAACTGTGGAAAATTCTTCAAGAGATGGGAATACTAGACCACCTGACCTGCCTCTTGAGAAACCTGTATGCAGGTCAGGAAGCAACAGTTAGAACTGGACATGGAACAACAGACTGGTTCCAAATAGGAAAAGGAGTATGTCAAGGCTGTATATTGTCACCCTGCTTATTTAACTTATATGCAGAATACATCATGAGAAACGCTGGGCTGGAAGAAGCACAAATTGGAATCAAGATTGCCGGGAGAAATGTCAATAACCTCAGATATGCAAATGATACCACCCTTATGACATAAAGTGAAGAGAAACTCAAAAGCCTCTTGATGAAAGTGAAGGAGGAGAGTGAAAAGTTGGCTTAAAGCTCAACATTCAGAAAATAAAGATCATGGCATCTGGTCCCATGACTTCATTGGAAATAGATGGGGAAACAGTGGAAACAGTGTCAGACTTAATTTTTTGGGGCTCTAAAATCACTGCAGATGGTGAATTTATGCAGCCATGAAATTAAAAGACCCCTACTCCTTGGAAGGAAAGTTATGACCAACCTAGATAGCATATTCAAAAGCATAGATATTATTTTGCCAACAATGGTCCATCTACTCAAGGCTATGGTTTTTCCAGTAGTCATGTATGGATGTGAGAGTTGGACTGTGAAGAAAGCTGAGCACCAAAGAATTGATGCTTGTGAACTGTGGTGTTGAAGAAGACTCCTGAGAGTCCCCTGGACTGCGAGGAGATCCAACCAGTCCATCCTGAAGGAGACCAGTCCTGGGTGTTCATTGGATAGACTGATGCTGAAGCTGAAACTCCAGTACTTTGGCCACCTCATGTGAAGATTTGACTCATTGGAAAGGACTCTGATGCTGGGAGGGATTGGGGGCAGGAGGAGAAGGGGACGACAGAGGATGAGATGGCTGGATGGCATCACTGACTCAATGGACATGAGTCTGAGTGAACTCTGGGAGTTGGTGATGGACAGGGAGGCCTGGCGTGCTGAGATTCGTGGGGTCGCAAAGAGTCAGACACAACTGAGCAACTGAACTGAACTGAACATGAAAACGTTTGCTACTGGTGCTATCATAAAACATTATTTAAGTAAATAAATTTCTGCCCACAAAGGCAAACATTCCTCAAGTCCTCAAAAGACATAATGTATCCATGGGGTGTCAGACTCTGCTTGGACACCATGTGCATCCTCACACAGTTCCGTGAATTCTTTCATCTAATTCAGTTCACTGATTCATGTTCAGTTTTATGGGGGCCTTCTTTTATGGGGGCCTCGAGACTACCTCTCTTAATAAGAGCTACTCTGTTTCCAGCAACAAGAAAGAGATTGGGGCTTGGTGGATCAGTCTATCTACTTACCTATCTACTTGTCTTCCTATCTTTTTATCTATATATCATTTATCTATCATCAATTATGTACCTATTTATTTTCATAGAGACTTAGAGAGCCAGTAAGCCTGATCAGGACTACCATGGTTTCTCTCCACACACTGTGATAAATAAACATGTTATCTCAGAAAACTTAAATTCTCAGTTTGAGAAATTATATACAACTTGACCTACAACATCTTTTTGCGGATGATGCTTAGTAGGTTAATTCCATTTAACTTAAGTTCACTTATTAAGACATCTTTGACAAATTGCCCGAGATTGAATTAACATGGCCTTTGCTAGGTTCTATACTGACAACTTTTATAAAAATATTTAGCAACAACTTGTCCCAAATCCTTATCAGTGATTTTCAACTTGTGTTCTGAAGATCCCCCGTGGCATAGACAGAGTTTCTTTCCAGACACCCTTCAGTGGCTGCGCTAGGGGAGTAAGATGATATCACAGGCAGGATAAAACTTACTTCCTCTTCCCGGACCTCTTTCTATTTATAGCAGCTCTGATTGGATACCACATTAAGATTTTATTTGAACAATAGGTTCTGAGGCTAAATAAAACTTGTGAACCATTCTCTATAATAGGAAGCTGTAATTCTTTATCCATGACAACATTTTTGAGCACTGACATGCTTTTAAAAAAGGCAAGTGTGTGTGTGTAAGCAATTTAAAAGTAACAATACTTTATATTTTATTTATTATTATTATTATTTTTTTACTTTACAATATTGTATTGGTTTTGCCATACATCAACATGCATCCACCATGGGTTTACACGTGTTCCCCATCCTGAACCCCCCTCCCACCTGCCTCCCCATACCATCCCTCTGGGTCATCCCTGTGCACCAGCCCCAAGCTTCCTGTATCCTGCATTGAACCTGGACTGGCGATTCGTTTCTTATATGATATTATACATGTTTTAATGCCATTCTCCCAAATCATCCCCCCCTCCCTCTCCCACAGAGTCCAAAAGACTGTTCTATACATCTGTGTCTCTTTTTCTGTCTCACATACAGGGTTGTCATTACCATCTTTCTAAATTCCATATATATGCGTTAGTATGCTGTATTGGTGTTTTTCTTTCTGGCTTACTTCACTCTGTATAATCGGCTCCAGTTTCATCCACCTCATTAGAACTGATTCAAATGTATTCTTTTTAATGGCTGAGTAATACTCCATTGTGTATATGTACCACTGCTTTCTTATCCATTCATCTGCTGATGGACATCTAGGTTGCTTCCATGTGCTGGCTATTATAAACAGTGCTGCGATGAACACTGGGGTACACGTGTCTCTTTCCCTTCTGGTTTCCTCAGTGTGTATGCCCAGCAGTGGGATTGCTAGGTCGTATGGCAGTTCTATTTCCAGTATTTTAAGGAATCTCCACACTGTTCTCCATAGTGGCTGTACTAGTTTATATTTTAAAGATTGGGTTTTTAAATATGTTGCTTTTACTCCAGTTATTCCTTTCAACAGCTGAGTAGTAACTCTGGCTGTTGATGGTTAGAAAAGTCCTACAACCTTTGGCCTTCTGAGACCTCAACTAGTTAGGGACTCATAGAGAAATTCTATGTTTGATAATAAACATGTCTACTAAGTTTTGCAATTGACAAGGAAGAAAGAAGGGGAAATGTTGCAATTCTAGTTCCTAAATAATTACTTTTTTAAAAGATATTTTTGATGTGGATCATTTTTAAAGTCTTTGTTGAATTTGTCACAATATTGCTTCTGGTTTATGTTTTCATGGGTTTTTTTTGGCCAAGAGGCATGTGGGATCTTAGGTCCCCGATCAGGGATGGAACCCCTATATTGGAGGGCAAAGTCTTATCCACTGGATAGCCAGTGAAGTCCCAAGAATCTGTTTTTTAAAGATAGGTATTTGGCTCTTACTGACTTCTGAAACATGGATGTTCTCTTGGATGAGAACCTGACCTAGGCAAACCCATTTGTAAACTGGGAGAGACAGAGGATTTGAGTGCACGCACCTGGAACAAGAGAGCTTCTTTTTTCCATTAAAAAAAAAAAAAAAAACCTTTCTGTGGTTGATTTCCATAAGCGCACATTTCCTCTTCATAATTCCAGTCATTAATCACCAAGCAGTGTTTAATGAGCACCTGTGGGGATCATAGATTCCACTGTCTGACCTGAAAACTCAAATTTGGGGTCACCTCTTGACTTGGGGTAAGAAGTATAATGTACCCATGGAGTCTGGTTCTGACTCATCTGGCATCTGTTTTTGACAGAACTGGGATCAAGGCACAGGACTTCAGTGTCTTCTCTTACATGTCTGTCTGTTCTTGAATCTAGGGTCTCTTAACCTGCACACTGAAGACATCTGGGTATGAATGGGTACTGCAGAGGAGGGCTATCCTGTGTGTGGTAGGAAGTTCAGCAGCATCTCCAACTTCTACCCACTAGATGCCAATAACACTCCTACCCCAGCTGTGACAACCAAAACTGTCCCCAGACATGGCCAAATGTCCCCTTGCATGGGGTGATAGGTGAGAGTGAGAAGGAGTAAACTGTCCCCTTCTGAGAGCCACTTCCCTCTAACCCTTGAGGACCCCAAGTCTGAGAATCCTACCGGGAATTGCTTGGTCACCACCAGACATGTTTCTCAAGGAAACCCATGTACTTTAACCAAGCCAAAGTTCTCAACACTGGCTACACCCATTTAGAATCAACAAGATGTTTACCAAGTTGTTTTTTTAGAAGTTCCCCAGAGATCTTTATTTGTAGATAGGACAGACAACCTCTGAACTAAGTGTACTTAGCAATCTTATTACTCATAAAAACAAACATGTCACTTATTACTCCAAACAAACATGTCACTCCAAATTTATTTCAAATAGGAAATGCCAGTAGTTTCAGAGCAAGAAGAAATGCCATATGTCAGTCTATTACTGTCTATTAAAGGCCCCTGGAGACTTTTCACATGTGCTTTTTGTTGTTCTGTTACCATTACACAACACTTGAGAAACTGGATGGTTTGGGAATTCTGAGCTTTATGACAGTTTGACCAAAGTGTATCACTTGACGTAGACCAATTTCTCATGCTTGTAATTCACAGACACTTTTTTTTCACACTTTTAATTTTATATTGGAGTATGGTCGATTGACAGTGCAGTGACAGTTTCATTTCAGGTGGACAGAAAAGGGACTCAGCCATACATACACATGTATCCATTCTCCCCCAAACTCCCCTCTCATCCAGACTGCCTCATAACATTGAGCAGAGTTCCCTAATTCACTGACTCTTGACTAAAGTGACAGGGAGGTACCTGACCAAGAGGAAATTCCCAGAATGTACAATGCTGGGATGGTCAGGAAGATCAAGACTTAGCAAGACTAAGGGTGGCCTAGGAAGGGTCACCCTTAGTCACCTCTGATAATGTGCTTCAGCAGATGAAAAATATGGGCTACCTCTTCCCTTTGCAGTGTTTCTGGGAATAAAATCAGACAATGGCAGTCTTTATAACTTAGGATCCAGAAGAATGTTGCCCAGGCTGTGTGCAAATTCTGGCGGCTGCCAGTCCCGCTTCTGATGAGCCAGGAGGAGCTGGTCAAACTTTTTGTGCAGTTGTTAATCTAATATGTATAGGATGCATTCAATGATGTTCAACTTTCCATGGGACCTTAGGCAACTCAACTTCCCTAAGATTTTGTTTTCTTATTTGAAAGATGAGCAGCTTGATATTTACCCCAAATGGTCACTAGGAGGATTCAATTAGATAACGTGTGTGAAGATGCTTTGTGAAAGGTAAAGCCCAGTAGGTAGCCAACTGTAAACCCAGACCTGAGCACGCTATTACATGATTGCATTCAGTTCATATTTCTCTGGTTTGTCCTCTGGTTGTTCTGCCTCCAAGTCTGGGTTCAGATCTGGGTGGTGGATTTCAATGAGAAGAAAATAGACGAAGCCTCCAGCAGCAGCACCAACCAAAGGTCCCACTACAGGAATCCACCAGAAGTTATTCCCAACTCTGAAAGCAAACAAAGAAATCAGTGATACATCGCTTGGTCTTCCTTCTAGTATCACTGCTAGTTACTCACTAACCAGCTAGTTGTTCTCCTACTCGTGGCTCTTTTTAAATCAGCAAGAGCTAAGTAGAATGGCACTCATGGTAGCTTGGTAGCCAGTATCCTTTCATTGGCTGGACCCTCTTGAGTTGGATGTGCTGGGCTTAAAGGGAGGAGTAGGTTCCCTGCATGGCCTTACTGGTAAGCAAGGTCATCTGCATCCTATGATTGAGGGGATGCTGGAAAAATGTCTGTGTTAATTGCTTAAAGGTACTGTTTTGTAGGATACTGATTTCAGTTGACCAATTCCATTGTTCTGTTAATACCTGTGAGAGAAATGTCCCATTTATTTCCCTTTCAGAAAACATAGCCCCTGAACCCATGGCAGCAGTTGAGGGCATCTAGGGCAAGTTCAGGTCAATTATTTAGGAGTTGCCTTTCCCTTATACTGAAGTGGTGAGTCCTGGGGATTGTGAACGGAAGGGAGATGTGGAGAGATTCCTGGACATGATTGGTGGATGAGGGCAATCATGAGATAAACAATCAGGAAGCATTTGTCAATGAATGAATTAAAAACTCAAAGGTAGATACATGAATTAAATACTAAATATAATTTAATCCCATACTTATATTTTGAGGTCACAGCTTACTCAAATGTATTTTCTGATAAGGATTCCCTCTCCTCTCCAGAAGTTCTCAGTGTCAGTACATTATATTGGAGATCTAGTTCTGGGAGAAATCAGGTGTCTCTGTGAATTGTCACCGTTTCTTTTCGGGACAGAAAATCCATTTAGATAATTCAGTAGAAAGGACCATGAGTGCTCTGAGGCAAGTAAAACTATACAGTATAGTTGTGTAGATGTTTAAGGATATGTGCATTTGAGATAAAACTTTTTTAAAAAAGGATAATTATGAACAAAAAGTTCAGGGTAATGCAGAGGAGGCAGAGGAAACAAAAGGAACACAACTCTGCATAGGAATTTCACAGTGTTTTATTTGGGGAACATATTCATGGCTGCTATTTACAATTTTATTTTTAATAACTATACATATTTCCATGGAACTGTTTGTATCAAACTTTTATTAGAAAGAATAATAAAGGAAATGTTATATTATTTAATATAATATTTTTAATAAAATTATTTTTAAAATAATAAAGGGGGGCCTCTTCTAGAATCCATGAGACCTAGTTCTAATCTCAGGAGTGTCCTGGGTTCAGAGCACTTAGCACATTGCTGTGTGTGTGTGTGTGCACACGCTCAGTGGTGTCTGACTCTTTATGACTCTACAGACTGTAGTCGCCAGGCTCCTCTGTCCATGGGATTCTCTACTCCAATAGAGTGGGCTGCCATTTCCTCCTCCAGAGGATCTTCCCAACCCAAGCATTGAAACCAAGTCTCCCATGTTTCCCGCATTGGCAGACAGGTTCTTTACCACTGAGCCACCTGGGATCTCAGGACTACAGAAGGTCTTTGAGCAAATCTCCCCATCTCTGAGCTTCATACTTCCATCTATACTGCGGTCCTTTCCACCTGTATCATGCAAGCACTCTCTTAGATCCTGAATCTTAGATCATAAATGCAGGCTCCAGGGAAGAGCACTGAGATTGAGCACAGTGGCCACCAGATGGCACTCTTACTGTGCAGGAAAGAGGATGTTGCACTCCACACAGAACTTTATCCCATGCCTCCAAATTTTCTATGAAAAGAATTTTCTGTGAGAGGCACCTTCTCTTCAGCACATGCTGCTACTGTTTAATCAGTTGTGTCCAACTCTGTGACCCCCCTAGGCTGTAGCCCACCAGCCTCCTCTGTCCATGGGATTTCCCAGGCAAGAATATTGGAGTGGGTTGCAATTACCTTCTCCAAGGGATCTGCCTGACCCAGGGATCGAACTCACATCTCCTGCTTGGCAGGCGAAGTCTTTACCACTGAGCCACTGGGGAAGCTGTCTTCAGCACATGAAGTGAGTCTAACCACCTCATTTGGTCCATCACTTCCTTTTTTTCCAGCGCTGTTTTGTGGTGAGTCTCTCACTGTCATTTAACAGGTTAGGGGCCAAGATACCTGCCAGCATGCATGTCCTCCTTTCACTGTCTGGACCCTCTTGAACAGGATATTTTGTGCTAAGGTCACAAGGCTTAAATGGACGAGATTTGACGTGGCTTCCTGCCTGGCCTTTCAGGTAAACAAGGTCATTGGGGTGCTATGATTTGGGGGGATACCATAAAACTGTGTCAGTTGCATAGGGTACTATTATTAAGGATTCATTTCTTTAGCTAAGTTATTTTTAAAATTAACAATACCCCTGAGATCCTTCACCTATTAAGCTATTAACACTTTAATGTGAATTAGTGAAGACCACTTGCTTACATTCTAATGTGTGTGTGTGTGTGTGTTTGTGTGTGTGTGTGTGAGTTGCTCAGTCATGTCTGACTCTTTGCAACCCCATGAACTGTAGCCCACTAGGCTCCTCTGTCCATGGGATTCTCCAGGCAAGAATACTGGAGTGTGTTTCCATTTCCTTCTCCAGGGTATCCTCCTGACCCAGGGATCAAACCCAGGTCTTCTGCATGGCAGGCAGATTCTTTACCATCTAAGCCACCAGGGAAGCCCAAGAATACTGGAGTGGGTAGCCATTCCTTTCTCCAGGGGATCTTCCCGACCCAGGGATGGAACCCCAGTCTCCCTCATTGTAGGCAGATTCTTTACCGTCAGAGCCATCAGAGAAGCCCTTTTACATCCTAATATTTAAGGGAAAGCAAGAGTCAGCTAGGGTCTGTCTTGCCCTTGTCAGACCCTGGGGAACCTACTCCCCTGTCATCCTTACTTCTTGCCATACAGGGGCAAATGAGGGTCTGAGAATAAGGCAGTCTAGGTTTCATCTGAGATCCTAGATGTGGATTCAAACTAGGAAATCTCCTGAGATGACTGTCTTGGGTGGAAAACCCTGAAAGGATGGAACTCTAGGGACCCTTTGGAATCCTGTTACCTCTCAAAGGTTTTCTTTTGAACTTTTGGTAGAGGATTATCAGTCAGCCTAGCTATTTCATAACTGGTATCTTCCCCTTCTACTCCCTTTTAATTTCTTTTATATAATGATGTCAGATTAATTTTTGGTAAATTGAAGTTCTAAACACATCAAACTTTTGCCCTAAATCCTTTGCTACTCCCTATACTCTATAGAAAAGACAGCAACAAAAATCCCAGAGTCTTGTTCTAGAAATCTAGTCCTCTGTGATCTGAAACAATTGCCCTTCCAAGTTTCTTCATACAGCCTTCCAACTAGACTAGATTGTGTATCATTTTAATATGCTGTCTTTAGATACAGATGCCTCTCTGCTTGAAACAGCCTCTCTGTCCCTGATTGAACATGTCCAAATACTATAAAATGCCCCTACTTCCACTCCCATAGTTCCTAAATTTGGAGCTGCAAGTCTTCTCTCAACTCCTGGGGTTAGTCATTTGACAGCTTCAACCTATGTTCACGCTCTGAAACAGAACATAAACAAAGCAGTGAAGGGCAGCAATAGTAAAGGGCATCTTTAGCACTAGGCCTTAAATAAGGGATTAGGAAGCCGCATGGATGAATGAATGTGTGCATGAGGGGGAAAATCCTGATCCTGAGGGATGCGGTGCTCAGAGTTTGGCATTAGGTGATTTCAACATCACAGATGTGGGCTCCTGCCATATACTCAACAAAGCAAAGAGAACAGGCAAGACCTGTTTTAGAACCACCATCACACTTAGAGCTTTGGGTGAATCACCAAGCAAGGCTCAAAGCGAGGCCAGCTCACTCTGGCGCGTCTTTGTTTTAGGCGTCTGTGTGAAGCTCACAGAGGTGTCTTGGTGGCGAGGTGAGGACAGTGGTCTCCTGGAGTGAACCTCAGGAAATTGGAATTAAAGGAAACTCATGGGTTCATTCTGGGCTTTGGAAATAAGGAGACCTTTAACATGTTCTCAGTGGTCCACTGGAAGAACACACAGGATCCATCCTAGCTGTGAACGTTGTGTTCCACCTTTTCATGGTCTAGTATGGTCATTCTGGAACAGAGCTCCTCAGCTGTGGCACTCTGAGCATTTTTGTTTGTGGGGATCTGTCCTGGGTACTGTAAGATGCTTAGCAGTATCCCCCGTTGGACTCTACCCACTAGATACTGGTGACAGGTTCTGCCCCCACCATGCCCAGCTGTGACAACCCGAAGTGTGAACATGCATTGCCAAACATCCTTGGGGGCAAAATTACCACTGGCTGAGAATCACTGCTCTAGAAGATTCATTGTGTTGTTTGTTCCTTAAAGATAGGGTATGCTGGGGACTTTCCTGGTGGTCCAAATGGTTAAAAATCTGCCTGGTGATGCAGGGGACATGTGTTCAATCCCTGGTCAGGGAACTAAGATCCCAAATGCCACAGAGCAACTAAGCCTGCGTACCACAACTGGAGAGCCTGTGCACTGCAACAAAAGATTCTGCATGACGTGGTGAAAATCCCGGGTGCCACACTAAGACCCGACACAACAAAAGAAAGAAACAAAAAAGACAGGGGATGATGCTTGATTCTTTTTGTATCCTTCATCTCCTAGAACATATGCAGCACAGAGCGTTTATCCATTCTTTTGTTCAATAGCTTTCATTGAGGCTTTCTATGTGCTGGATCCTATTTCAGTCACTGCAGACAAAGCAGTGAAAACGCGGTTAAGGCCCCTGTCCTCACAATGCTTTCTCTGTAGTGGCTCCAGTGCTGCCAGTGGTGGTGATTAGAATAGCGTCGGTGATTGCTCTCTGTCTCTTTGTCTCCCTCCCCCTTCTCTTTCCCTGTCTTACACACACACACACCACATCATAAATCACCAGTGATAACGTTCCACACTTCTGACGAGGGTGCTCTTACCCTCACCCTCCCATCTGCGCTCTCTTGGATCTCCAGGTCGAAGCCCAGCCCTCCCCATTGAGGCGCAGCGTGAATCTTCCTCTCTCTTCCCCAATCATTTTGTTACTTACGTGAACACCTCAAAGCCCCAGCCTGCCAAAGCAGTGAAAAGTCTGGGACTCAGGTCTCGAGCCGGGTTCATGGCACAGCCACTGTTCATTCCCAGAGAGGAGGCGATGGTAACAATCAGGAAGCCAATGACAACAGGCTCTAGGCCTCTGGGGACTCCCAAGTTTCTTGAGTCAAAAATGGCAAAGATGACAATGAGGAGGAACATGGTGGCCACTACCTGGGTGAGGAGAAAATGTACGAGGGGTTCAGCTTATATTCTTCCCACTGGCCCACCTCAAAATGCACCCCCTATTGTTAAAAACAAACCTAATAATAAGCAACATACACTGGCTGAGCACTGTGTCAGAGCCTTTTCTTCTTCTTAGCAGTCCTAGACATGAGTGCTAATCTCTCTCTCCTTTACAGACGAGTTACCTGACCGAGGTGACGCAGTCAGTGGCAATCAGGTGTGGATACAGAGAGTTTAACTCTAGACACTCTATCTCAACTACTCTGACCTGTTAAGCTGCTACCAGATAAATAGAGGGCAAGCTGCAGGCTGGAGAAATGAACAAAGGGGCTCATTCAAATTGGTGAGAAAAACGATGTGAGACATCAATAGATACACGGGCAAAGGAAATGAAAAGACAGTTCATAAAAGAAAAATAGATTTGAAAAACAAGTAAGTGGGGAAAACTGATTTGTAATGAAAAAAATGCAAGCAATACCAAATATTAGGGAAATGATATCACTTCTCTCAGGCTTTCCTGGTTGAACTAATCAAGTTATTACTTTTGAAAGCCAATTTAACAATGATTTAGCAATATGTATTTTAAAAAGCCCATAAATGTGTGTACTCAGTTGGACCCAGTTGGATATTTGAGAACTACACCTTGGAAATAATCTAAAATATGGAAAAATCATACAATGAATATGCAGATACATAATTAAGCATTATTTATAGTACTGGAAACCTGGATTCCACATCACCAGGGCAAAAGCAATTGTGTAGTGCCCATTCTATAGTCTATTATACAGCCACTAAAAACAATAAATATGAACTCTGTGTGTACAATGTGATGATTGAATATTTACCTCAGTTAACATGAAATATTTTTCTAGGTTAACATGAAAATGAACAGGTATGTTTTAAGAAAAAAAAAATTAGAAAACAAAAACTATGTGGTAACATTTAAAAAAAAATCGGAGGCCTCCCTCGTGGCTCAGTTGGTAAAGAATCTGCCTGCAATGCAGGAGACTTGGGTTTGATTCGTGGGTCATGAAGATCTGCTGGAGAAGGAAATAACAACCCACTCCAGTATCCTTGCCTGGAGAACCCCCATGGACAGAGGAGTCTGGCGGGCTACAGTCTGTGGGGTCACAAAAGTCAGACACGACTGAGCGACTAAGCACACACATGTGGTAAAATTTAAATATACTTATGACATTAGGTAAAAAATTATATGTGTATTACATTTTATACTCGAAAATAACATAAAAGACAAGTTGTAAGGGATTATATAAACAATAATAGCAGGTATCTTGAAGTGATGTGGTATAGTGGGTGTTTCCTCCAGTCTCTACTTTCTAAAATTTCTAAACTATTATTTGGAAACTGTATTACTGTTTTACTGTAACAACTAAATGACAGCCACTCTTTACCAGATACTTATTATGTGCCAGGTACTTCACTGCTTTTTCTCATTAGAACCTCACACTAATCTGTGAGATAAACCCTATTTATTCACAATTTACAGATGAGGAAAGGAGGATTGAAAGAGGTTAAGAAACTTGCCCAAGGGCACAGAGCTCCTAAGCAGAAGAATCAGGATGAGACCCAGACAAGTGATTTAAGACCAGAACAGTTGTGCTATTGGCTACATGACAAATGCTTGGATGCCCCTTGTTTAAATGTCAAAAAGGAGAGACACTTCTAGCTTCCTGGAGAGTCTAGATAAACCTATACATCTGGGGAGACACCGAGGACCCTCAGCTCGCCTACCACACTTCACAGGTCTTGAACTGAGAACAAAACGTCTTTTCTCCAGATCTCTACATTTACATGATGTGAACAAATGAGACAGTTTCGCAAAGCAAACCCCATTTGCCCGTACGGGGTTGAAAGGTCCACTCCTCCACTTTTCTCTGAACTTTCACATCTGAACTGATGTGAAACAAGGGTACTTTTTAAAGAGGAAGCAGGAAACTCAGTGGTTCAACTTTGGCAAGCACAAGAATTTGTCAGCAAAGCTTGGGTTATGCTTAGGGACCTCCAACTTTGGAAACACAGACTTTCCTTTCTGATAGGCCTGTAATGTTCCTATGCATCCTTCTTATTAGATTATGTCTTTTCACTGTACTTGGGTCTTTGTTGCATATACACTTACTTGTTCTGCAAATGCATTCACCAGAGACAGATACGGAGCTGGGTATGTTGCGAAAATGTGTGCTGTTGCATTTTCTCCCACGATGAGCAGTTTTCCACCAGCAAAAGACATAAACGCATCTATGGAAGACAGAGCTCTGGCACGTTAGTGTCCTCTGGGCAGAAGAGAGGGAGACTTATGCCAGGTCTTGTGCTGAGCAAGTACAGACAAATAGCCAGGTTCAGTTTGGCAGATCCATATCATTTGCCTCTCTTCGTCTCATAGTATGGTAGTTTTAGAGATGCCCAGAGAGCTCCCACGGAGAAAGCAATGGCGCCCCACTCCAGTACTCTTGCCTGGAATATCCCATGGATGGAGGAGCCTTGTAGGCTGCAGTCCTTGAGGTCACTAAGAGTCGGACACGACTGAGCGACTTCACTTTCACTTTTCACTTTCATGCATTGGAGAAGGAAATGGCAACCCACTCCAGTGTTCTTGCCTGGAGAATCCCAGGGACGGGGAAGCCTAGTGGGCTGCCATCTATGGGGTTGCACAGAGTCAAACACGACTGAGGCGACTTAGCAGCAGCAGCAGCAGAGAGCTCCCAGGGTGACGGGTCAGAGAAAGAAAGCCCTGGCTGCCCTGGATGGTTCTCTCCACACTTGAGCCAAATCCTTATTCAGTGGGTCGTGGGAACCAGTTTTCTCTGAGGGGAATTGTTGGAATTTGCAAGATTGACTAAAGGCCAAAGTGAAGCTTAGACCTGCTCTAGGCAGAATCCATGATTCCCAGAGGGTTCTCAGTAACCCTTAATACCAGTCCAGCATTTGAGGGCATCAAGTACAGTGAAGATGCCCTTAGAGCAAGAGACACAGCAGACCCTGACATAGCCAGTGTGGTCTAGGTTGTCCCAGACCCCCAGGCCTCTCCTGACCCAGCCTCTGACTCTCCAGGTTTCTGGTCTGATCTTGAGTTCTCCTTTAGTTTTCTTACACTCTAATTCTTAGGATAGTCTGTGGAAAGAGGTGCCTTTCCACAGGTACCTCTATTAGGCTTGGCTCATAAACTCTAGTTTCCTGAGTGTTCCAGCTTGAGAGTTATAAGGTATTGAGATTTACTTTGGGTTAGATAGAAGGAGATACTTTAACAGTTGATTTTATGGAACCCCAAGATGGCACCCCACTCCAGTACTCTTGCCTGGAAAATCCCGTGGATGGAGGGGCCTGGTAGGCTGCAGTCCACGGGGTTGCAAAGAGTCAGACACGACTGAGCGACTTCACTTTCACTTTTCACTTTCATGCATTGGAGAAGGAAATGGCAACCCACTCCAGTGTTCTTGCCTGGAGAATCCCACGGACGGGGGAGCCTGGCGAGCTGCCGTCTATGGGGTCGCACAGAGTCGGACATGACTGAAGCGACTTAGCAGCAGCAAGATTTTTTAGTTTGAAAGGGTTCCGAAGTCATCTAGTTCATTCCCTCATTTTCCAGAGGAGGAAACTGAGACCGATAAGGTCAGATGACTTATTGAAGCCACACAGCTACTTACTTAGTTCATATGGAACTAAAGTCTGGGTCTTCCATTGTCAGAACTTTGATTCCCCCAGGACTGCTGCCAAATGGAAGCCCTGGCTATTGACAAAAGGTAGATGGGGTTCCCTACCCACCCCATTTCTCTACTGTGTTCCTTCCCTCAAAGGCTTTGCTCCAAATTCCTTCTCTAAATATTTACTCATCATTCCCTTTGAGAGAAGTCAATGGTTTCTCTCCCAGCCAATTCAGAGAAAGGTATGGAGAAGCCAGGGCCCTGTTGCTTCTTTGGCATTGTTTACACTGTAGTACTGGTCTAAAGATAGAATTCCTTTATGTTCTCCCCTTCATTTAAGTTGTGATCGTTTTCATTAAGAGGCTTCATGAATGCATCCTGAGAATAATGTTGGCCCCATTAACTAGAACTTAGGACCCTTAGAAGGGCTTCCTTGGTAGCTCAGATGGCAGAGAATCCACCTGCAATACAGGAAACCCAGGTTTAATCCCTGGGACAGGGAAGATCCCCTGGAGAAAGGAATGGCAACCCACTCCAGTATTCTTGCCTAGAGGATTCCATGGACAGAGGAGCCTGGCGGGCTGCAGTCTATGGGGTTGCAAAGAGTTAGACACAACTGAGCAGCCGACACTTTCACTTTCATTCAGGACACTTAGAACTGCCTGTCAAGTGTGTGATAGACCACAGTCTATCCTGTTCTTCCTATCTCACCTCTTCCTGCCAAGTAATCCTGAATTTCAGCTTACACTCAGCTGTCCCTAATCTCTGGACTTAGGGCCCTACTCACCATAGTAAATGCCGAAGAGGGTCGCAGCCCCTGCAAAGGCTCCCAAGAACTGGGCCCCCACATAAAAGGGGAATTTGAACCACTTCATCCGTCCAAAAAGACACAATGCAAAAGAAACAGCTGGGTTGATGTGGCCACCTGCAAAGAAGACAAGGTGATTAAGAAAGTCAGAGGGCAGGCCAGGGAGAACTATTGTGAAGAAAAGCTTATCTAGGGACTGCAGGCAGAACTCAGTCTTCTAGGCAAGGAACCATATGTGAGGACACAGAGGGGTGTGTGTGTGTGAGAGTGGAGAGGAAGAGAGGACTATTAATCCTCATGGCATCATTAGATACTTTTCAGGAAGTTTAGCTTTCTCAAAGTCAAATTTACAAACTTGTACTCAAATGGCTTATTTTCCATCTCTGTCTATTTATGTCTATCATTCTATCTATCATCTCTCTCTACTGGGCTTTCAGTTCGGTTTAGTCGCTCAGTCGTATCCGACTCTTTGCAACCCCATGGACTGCAGCACACCAGGCCTCCCTGTCCATCACCAACTCCCAGAGCTTGCTCAAACTCATGTCCATCGAGTCAGTGATGCCATCCAACCATCTCATCTTCTGTCATCCCCTTCTCCTCCTGCCCCCAATCCCTCCCAGCATCAGAGTCTTTTCCAATGAGTAAGCTCTTCACACGAGGTGGCCAAAGTATTGGAGTTTCAGCTTCAGCATCAGTCCTTCCAATGAATATTCAGGACTGATTTCCTTTAGGATGGACTGGTTGGATCTCCTGGCTGTCACTCTCAAGAGTCTTCTCCAACACCACATCTCAAAAGCATCAATTCTTCAGTGCTCAGCTTTCTTTATAGTCCAACTCTCACATCCATACATGACTACTGGGAAAACCATAGCTTTGACTAGATGGACCTTTGTTGTCAAAGTAATGTCTCTGCTTTTTAATATATGTCTCGGTTAGTCATAGCTTTTCTTCCAAGCGTCTTTTAATTTCATGGCTTCAGTCACCATCTGCAGTGATTTTGGAGCCCAAGAAAATGAAGTCTGTCCTTGTTTCCATTGTTTCCCCATCTATTGCCATGAAGTGATGGGACCAGAGGGGCCATGGTCTTTGTTTTTTGAATGTTGAGTTTTAAGCCAACTTTTTTACTCTCCTCTTTCACTTTCATCAAGAGGCTCTTTAGTTCTCCTTTGCTTTCTGCCATAAAGGTGGTGCGTCATCTGCATATCTGAGGTTATTGATATTTCTCCTGGCAATCTTGATTCCAGCTTGTGCTTCTTCCAGCCCAGCTTTCTCATGATGTACTCTGCATAGAAGTTAAATAAGCAGGGTGACAATATACAGCCTTGACATATTCCTTTCTCAATTTGGAACCAGTCTGCTGTTCCATGTCTGGTTCTAACTGTTGCTTCTTAACCTGCATACAGAT
>NW_011494638.1:6311817-6314911 GCF_000754665.1 Bison bison bison | reverse complement strand
TCCACAGTTTGTTCTACTGGGCTTTGCCTATCTATAAATCAATAACCCCAAGATCAGATCAGATCAGTCGCTCAGTTGTGTCCGACTCTTTGCGACCCCATGAATTACAGCACGCCAGGCCTCCCTGTCCATCACCAACTCCCGGAGTTCACCGAGACTCACGTCCATCGAGTCAGTGATGCCATCCAGCCATCTCATCCTCTGTTGTCCCCTTATCCTCCTGCCCTCAATCCCTCCCAGCATCAGAGTCTTTTCCAATCAGTCAACTCTTCGCATGAGATGGCCAAAGTACTGGAGTTTCAGCTTTAGCATCAGTCCTTCCAAAGAAATCCCAGGGCTGATCTCCTTCAGAATGGACTGGTTGGATCTCCTTGCAGTCCAAGGGACTCTCAAGAGTCTTCTCCAACACCACAGTTCAAAAGCATCAATTCTTTGGCGCTCAGACTTCTTCACAGTCCAACTCTTACATCCATACCTGACCACAGGAAAAACTATAGCCTTGACTAGACGAACCTTTGTTGGCAAAGTAATGTCTCTGTTTTTGAATATGCTATCTAGGTTGGTCATAACTTTCCTTCCAAGGAGTAAGCATCTTTTAATTTCATGGCTGCAGTCACCATCTGCAGTGAATAACCCCAAAGAGATTGATATAAACTGTTAGATTCAGTATATTTTAAAATCAATATATTTATATAATATACTTAGCGGATTTAATTCTATATCTAGTAATTCCTAAGTCCCTGTCCAGAGGATATAGAAATAATATTAGGACTGAAAAAGAAACATGTCTTTAATGTCCCTCCCTTGGTGGGCTGTACCTCTCACTGAGGTAAGGGGCTCAGTTTATTTTGAGGTGGTCGCAACATCTGAATGGATTCTCCGTAGTTTCTCTACATAGACAATGTATATCTCACACACAGAAATGGAATAACATTTCCTTCACTCCAACCTAAACTCTGACTCAAGAAATCATCCTCTTTGATTCTTATCCATTCGCAAGTTCAGGCAGAGGGCTTGTTCTGGGGGTAGGCTGCTGCTATCCCTAGCTGACTTTCCTGTAGCAGCAACAACCACACATATTGAACACTTGTCAGATGCTATCATATGGATAATTACACGCACTTGATCCTCCTAAGAAACCGGTGAGATGGGTCCTACTCCAGTTAACTGGTGGGGAAACTGAGAAGTCAAGTAACAGTTTATGGTCACATGGTTAATAAGTGGTAGGTCTCAGATTCAAATCCAAGCTTATTTGAACTCTAGGGCCTATGTTCTATGTTTTGACTTTTCTAGGTTTTCTTTACCAAGTTTATAAAGGTTTTCTCTGCCTTAGACGGCAGGTGAAAAAATTTCAAAAGTCGTCTTTGAACATATGGGCTTGATTCCTAGGGATGAAGGACACACGTGTGAAGAGTATAGAAGACATTTAGTGTGTGTGTTAGGGGGATTAGAGTGACTGTCAGTGTAACCACACTGAAATGTGGACCTCTGGGTTATGGGAATAGCTGTAAACAAAGCAGTGATAATGATGATGGTGATGATGACACTTTGCCATTTGACTCCACACACAACCTATTGATAAGCTTTGTTTTTGGAAGCCTCCCTCCTCTCATTGCCTCCAGGAAGAAAGTTGTGCTTTTCCTGAATCTTTAAGCCAAGGTGGGCTTGCAGTGGGGAGGGATTCTGACTGCTGGCTAAACTATGAGGGCCCTGTCTTCACCTGACTCTGCCCCTCAGGGGCTCATATGAACAAGAAAATGTCAATGCATCAAAGCACAGGTGACTTCCTGAAGACTTACACATGCATCACCTCTTTTGTTTTGCTTTTAAATCTAAGAGAGTCATAATTCTGGAGACTGGCAAGAGTACCGCGTACTAGGAAGCTGGAAACAGGGCTTAGAAGAGGGGGCCACACAGGGCAAGGGAAAAGGTCCTGGAGCCAGCCCTGTTTCTCTTTTCCAGAGGCTGGTTGGAGGGTCACCGCCACCCAGCCAGCCTGGAGGGAGCCAGTGTGAAAGGACCCGGGGACATAAGAAATCACCTCCAATCAAAAATATCTCCCCTCAGATGAGTCCGCCAATGGGAGAGTTATTATTTAGCAAGCTCCTCTTCCAAAATAAAACTTGCTGTAGGTTTAAAGCATAAAAGATTTATGCTTTTAGTCTCTCAAAAGCACTCTGAGGCCAGAACTATTATTCACCTTGAGCTTCCCATACCAAAAGGCACTTAGTAGGTGTTCAAGATATGAAAGTTGGGGATATAAATAGCCAGAGGTCTTTATTGAGATAGCTCAGGCTACAAAGATCTAGAGGGAAAGCTGTTTGGGGGTCAGAGAGGGTGTGTCTGGGAGGGCGCTTTGCAAAGCATTGAGGAGAGTTTCTCTTTGCAGAGATGTGTGATCACTCGGCTCACCCCTACCTGAAAGACAAAAAAAACAGAGCAGCACTGCGGAAGAAACAGGAGTGTTACAGTTGGAGAGGGCCACGCTCATATCTTGGCCCTGTCGAAGTGGCTGTGATGATCAGATTATCCACATAAAGACCCGGATGGATGGAGCTGAAGCCCAGGAGGAGGCCTGAGATGAAAGCCTTACATGAGCAAGGTGATCAGGTTCAGGGTTCTGTCTTAGACGAGTCCCCTTCTCCCTGCCACCCGCAGACAACTCTATGATGGAGATAATCCTACTATTTTAGCTCTCATTAAGCAATCTTGCTTTTTTCTGGAGATTTTTATTGCCTATAAAATGCTGCATCACAAACAGCTGCCCTGATCTAGGTACAAGTCAGCAGAGCAAGTGCTGAGTGTGGGGTGGTGCATAATCAAGGCATTGCGAGTTCTGATTGGCCAGACTGGATTGCCAGACTCCTGGCAAGCTCACAAGGGAGCAGGGTAGGTGACTCCTGTGCAGAGAAGTAACGCTTTATGTTCCAAAACCAGAGGTCAGCTGACCTTCCCAGTCTGGACCACAAAGTGGGGTCCCATTTATGTTTATGCCTAATATACATTGGTTATTTTTAGAATTCCCAAAGAGGGCCTCACAAGTGTCCACAAATCAGTATGTTGGTTGCAGCCACTATGAGAGAATCACCACCGC
>NW_011494638.1:6310787-6311717 GCF_000754665.1 Bison bison bison | reverse complement strand
GACTTCCCTGGTGGCTCAGATGGTAAAGCATCTGCCTACAATGCGGGATACCTGGGTTCAGTCCCTGGGTCAGGAAGATCTCCTGGAGAAGGAAATGGTAACCCACTCCAGTATTCTTGCCTGGAAAATCCCATGGACTAAGAAGCCTGGTAGGCTACAGGCCATGGGGTCGCAAAGAGTCGGACACGACTGAGCAACTTCACTTTTACTTTCTTTCACTTTTGTATGTCAATTATACTTCAAAAAGAAAGGGCGAGAGGAAGGGAGGGTAGAAGTTGTGGAAAGAAAGGAATGTTTGATGAGGGAGGTTTATTGGGAAAGATGAAACAGTTGCATAAATTTCAACAGGACAACACACAACCATTGGCCATCCTCATGCTGTGGTTTAAAGAGCCAGTGTGGTCCTGAAGGAATGTCTGGGGCTGTAGGATCATTAGATCATTGCTCCTAGATGTCAAATAGCCAAATTTTTTCTAGAATACAGATCCCAGTTTGGGTTTCTTAACTAAAGAATAGCACCAACTGGAGGGAGGACTCAGCATCAAGTAATGGATATGATTTGAGGGTATGTGAAGCAAGATGAGAAAACCAGACCACCTGACCTGCCTCTTGAAAAACTTATATGCAGGTCAGGAAGCAACAGTTAGAACTGGACATGGAACAACAGACTGGTTCCAAATAGGAAAAGGAGTACGTCAAGGCTGTATATTGTCACCCTGCTTATTTAACTTATATGCAGAGTATATCATGAGAAACGCTGGACTGGAAGAAACCCAAGCTGGAACCAAGATTGCTGGGAGAAATATCAGTAACCTCAGATATGCAGATGACACCACCCTTATGGCAGAAAGTAAAGAAGAACTAAAAGCCTCTTGATGAAAGTGAAAGTGGAGAGTGAAAAAGTTGGCCTAAAGCTCAACATTCAGAAAA
>NW_011494638.1:6307742-6310687 GCF_000754665.1 Bison bison bison | reverse complement strand
AGTTCCAAACTGAGATGGGAAATAAGCTCCCTTTCCCCAGCTCAACACTGCCATCCCAGGTGGCTCAATGGCAAAGAATCTGCCTGCCAATGCAAAAGACATGGGTTCAATCCCTGGGTCAGGAAGATCCCCTGGAGAAGGAAACAGCAACCCACTCGATATTCTTGCCTGGAGAATTCCATGGACAAAGGAGCCTGGCGGGCTATAGTCCATCGAGTTGCAAAGAGTTGGACATGACCTGGTGACTAAACAACAGCAATAGCTGCCTTCTATTAGCCAGGCTCAGAAACTGTTCTCCTTGCATTTGGGGATCTCACAGTCTCTCTGAAACAATTTGGACAGCTCCTGAGCCTTGCTCAGAAACAGCCCTTCATGAAAACAGTCCGCTTACTCCTCTGAGTGCAGGAGTTAACCAACCCCAGGCTAAAGGCCAGATGGGAAGATCTCACACCATCTTTCACTCCCTCTTCTCCTTCCTGCTGGTCTCTGCCCCTTTTCCTCCCATGATAACTCCAAATATATCAGTGTATGCAAACAGACATTGACAGGGGTGGTGGTGAAGTGTCAGCTACATTGGTAAGGTCTGGGACCAATTTATCCTAAGTAAATATTTGATGATATTCAATTCAGGGAGTTATGTAGGTGAAATACGGCAAAACCACATCTCCACCTTTAAAAAGTAGCTGAGAATATGCCTACATTTATATTGCATGGTTTGTGGAAACCACACTTGTCTGAATGCAGTTGGGAGGGTGTGGGGAGAGGCAATGGAGCATTCTGCATGCTTGTTTGAAGGCAAGAAGGTATTCTGTCTCTGGTGTCAAGGCCTGCACTGTCATCTAGCCTTGGCCCATTCAGGGTGGCCCCTTGGTTATTTTTGCATCTTGGGTAGGCAGTAGAGTGTGGGGATCACAGCAAAGGCTCAGCATGAGTTTGAACAGAAACACTGCTCCTACTTAACAAACCACATACATGGGAATCTGTAACCTGGACTGCCTTAGGATCTGAGTGCCCCTATGATACGGAAAGGCTGCCAGCCAGCAAATGACTGTTCCGAGTACCCAGTCCCCGGAGGCTCTGAGGGGGTCTGGGCAGTCATTCTTCAGTGCTACAGTGGCAGTGCTTGTCACCAGTCCAGCCAACTCACCTGCAGGATCCTCCCCTGGACCGTCCTGCCCTGTACTGGACCTGTACAGCCCTGTCTAAACTGCCTTTCCCATGATAGATCATTGGAAGTGTTGTTTAGTAATTGGGACCTATGCTTTGCTGTCTCATGGACCTGGGCCAAATCTTTGATTTGCCTTTTTACCAGCTGTGGGATGTCTGGAAATTAATTTAACCCCTTGGGGGCTTCCCAGATGACACAGTGGTAAAGAATCTGCCTGCCATTGCAGGACACACAAGAGACACAGGTTCAATCCCTGGGTCAAGTAGATCCCCTGGAGTAGGAAATGGCAACCTGTTCCAGTATTCTTGTCTGGGGAATCCCATGAACAGAGGAGCCTGGTGGGCTATATATAGTCCATGGGGTCGCAAAGACATGACTGAGCACAAACCCAAAGCAAAAAGCAAAAATCTTCAGGCCTCCAGTTTTCTCTGTAGAATGGACAGTAATACCTGCCTCAGAGTGCTGCTGCAGAAGAGAGAGGAGGTGTTACAGAAGAGAGAGGAGATAAATTGTATACAGCACCCCATACAGTGCCCAGCACACCGGGGTCCCCATCTTCCCTTATCACCAACAGTCTTACCTTAGTGTTCTGAGTCCCCAAGACAAGGCTGCTAAAGATTCCACAATCTTTGGGAAGTGGATCATTTTCACACTTCCTTCCTAAGGTCCCAGGCTGCATTAAGTATCATTTCATTTTGCTTCTCAGAACCTCAAGAATTGCTTTTAATTAGTCTACCACTCAGGGCAGGTTGGACCAAGACCTCTTAATTAGCCCTGCACCTCCATGAAAGTAACAGCTACTTTGCAAATGGCCCAGGGCTCTCTGTGATTGCTCGGATAAAGGTCTGGGGAACTGCCTCTGTTGGAGTGATCTTCACGGGCCATTCACAGAATATCTGGGAAGTGGTTTTCAAGCGTAAGATGGAGCTTATAAAAGAATGTATTGACAGGCGAAGAATACGATTCAGTGGCCGGATTTAGGAATCAGTCAGTTCTGAGTTCCAGCCCTCATCTCTGTCTCTTGCTGCAGGTTGACAAAGCGGCAGGTCACTTAGCATTTATTTGCTGGCCGTTTAAAATTGGTCATTTATAAAAATAGAATCAAAGATATTCTTGCAGGACTGCTGAGGTCTAAAACAGTTAAGGTATGTAAAGCACCCAGAACAGTGATAGTACACTGGGATGGCTGGGTTAGTAGTGGTTGTCATTGTTTCTGGTACTTACCAGAGACACCTGCACTCACATAAATGGCCATTGCAACTGCCATTGAAAATCCAGTATTGATAGTGATGATTCCTCCAAAGTGTCCTCGACTGAGAACAGCTTGGGCAACAGAACCACATCCAAGGACCTGGAATGAGAGGAAACTCAACAAGTGAGTGAAGATGGCCACCATCAAAGACAATGGGAAGTCACAGTAACAAGAAGCATTTTTCAAGCACATTCACAAACCAGGCTGCCACAGGCCTCATATAAATCAGCTTATAATCTTCCAACTGTGCGCAGGTAGCAAAATGCTGGTCCCGAGGCTGCATCTGGATTATGGATGAGTTTTGTTAGGCCTTCATAGTGTTAAACTTTTTAATGAATCTATAAATTGGATAATTTGGTAATCATTTCATTATACATAAATATCTAATCATTATAAAACTGAAACTATGGACTTCCCTGGTGGCTCAGATGGTAAAGCATCTGCCTACAATGCAGGATACCTGGGTTCAGTCCCTGGGTCAGGAAGATCTCCTGGAGAAGGAAATGGTAACCCACTCCAGTATTC
>NW_011494638.1:6305810-6307232 GCF_000754665.1 Bison bison bison | reverse complement strand
CTAGAAAACAATCTCTTAGATTCCTTTGCATACCAACAGGCGATAGTATGCTCAGTTCAGTTCAGTCGCTCAGTTGTGTCTGACTCTTTGTGACCCCATGAATCGCAGCATGCTAGGCCTCCCTGTCCATCACCAACTCCCGGAATTTACTCAAACTCACGTCCATCGAGTCCGTGATGCCATCCAGCCATCTCATCCTCTGTCTTCCCCTTCTCAACCTGCCCCCAATCCCTCCTAGCATCAGCATCTTTTCCAATGAGTCAACTCTTTGCATGAGGTGGCCAAAGTACTGGAATTTTAGATTCAGCATCAGTCCTTCTAATGAACACCCAGGACTGATCTCCTTTAGAATGGACTGGATCTCCTTGCAGTCCAAGGGACTCTCAAGAGTCTTCTCCAACACCACAGTTCAAAAGCATCAATTCTTCAGCCCTCAGCTTTCTTCACAGTCCAACTCTCACATTCATACATGACCACTGGAAAAACCATAGCGTTGACTAGATGGACCTTTGTTGGAAAGTAATGTCTCTGGTTTTTAGTATGCTATCTAGGTTGGTCATAACTTTCCTTCCAAGGAGTAAGCATCCTTTAATTTCATGGGTGTGAATGAAGCCTGCAAATCACTGCACCATCTGTAGTGGTTTTGGAGCCCAGAAAAATAAAGTCTGACACTGTTTCTACTGTTTCCCCATCTATTTCCCGTGAAGTGATGGGACCAGATGCCATAATCTTAGTTTTCTGAATGTTGAGCTTTAGGCCAACTTTTTCACTCTCCTCTTTCACTTTCATCAGGAGGCTCTTTAGTTCCTCTTCACTTTCTGCCATAAGGGTGGTGTCATCTGCATATCTGAGGTTATTGATATTTCTCCCAGATATCTTGATTCCAGCTTGTGTTTCTTCCAGCCCAGTGTTTCTCATGATGTACTCTGCATAGAAGTTAAATAAGCAGGGTGACGATATACAGCCTTGAAATACTCCTTGTCCTATTTGGAACCAGTCTGTTGTTCCATGTCCAGTTCTAACTGTTGCTTCCTGACCTGCATACAGGTTTCTCAAGAGGCAGGTCAGGTGGTCTGGTATTCCCATCTTGTTAAGAATTTTCCACAGTTGATTGTGACCCGCACAGTCAAAGGCTTTGGCATAGTCAATAAAGCAGAAATAGATGTTTTTCTGGAACTTTCTTGCTTTTTCCATGATCCAGCAGATGTTGGCAATTTGGTCTCTGATTCCTCTGCCTTTTCTAAAACCAGCTTGAACATCTGGAAGTTTATGGTTCACGTATTGCTGAAGCCTGGCTTGGAGAATTTTGAGCATTACTTTACTAGCGTGTGAGATGAGTGCAATTGTGCTGTAGTTTGAGCATTCTTTGGCATTGCCTTTCTTTGGGATTGGAATGAAAACTGACCTTTTCTAGTCCTGTGG
>NW_011494638.1:6303615-6305710 GCF_000754665.1 Bison bison bison | reverse complement strand
TCTGAAGGAGATCAGCCCTGGGATTTCTTTGGAAGGAATGATGCTAAAGCTGAAACTGCAATACTTTGGCCACCTCATGCGAAGAGTTGACTCATTGGAAAAGACTGATGCTGGGAGGGATTAGGGGCAGGAGGAGAAGGGGACGACAGAGGATGAGATGACTGGATGGCATCACTGACTCGATGGACGTGAGTCTGAGTGGACTCAGACTGAGTGGAGTTGGTGATGGACAGGGAGGCCTGGCGTGCTGTGATTCATGGGGTCACAAAGAGTCAGACACGACTGAGCGACTGAACTGAAACTGAAGCAAGTTTTCAGAAACAAATGTATTCAAGGAACAAGAGACGAAGAATAGGAAGGCTTCTTATCAGGATGATAATAACCAACTTCGGTGTCTCTTCACAAAAGGATGAGAAGGGAACTCTGAACCTGAAATAAGAGAGGATGCACATCAACCATTTCCTGATAGTGATGAATTAATTCTAAATAGCTCCCTTGGGGCTCATTTGTGAAGTCCTTTAAAGAAATATGATTTACAAACAAGGGATGTTTAACACATATAGAATGGTTTTGTTTTACTCCTCCCTGAAGGCAGAGAAATTACCTAGATGATCTTTTAACATCCCCTCCAGTCCCTGATTCTAAGATATATCAACTTAACTCTAACTGGTGGACAGTAGGGAGAAGGAGGACCTGCCATCTGGAGGGATGCACCAGAGCTGCACATCACAGGCACGGGGGTGTCTCTGATGTTAATCACAGATCTGGCTCCAGACCCTGTACTGAGAGCCAAGTTAAGTTGTAGCAGGAACATGGTTCCCTTTCCCTATTTTAAGAAATGAAATATTCCCCTGAGTCCATCTCACAGCCTACCAATTCCACCTAGACTTGACATTCGTTTTTCTAGAATCCTTATCTGTTATAATAAATGTCAGAATTAAAACCACACTGCTGTCTTTCTTTTTAATTTAAGATCAATTAAATGCCCTAAGTACAACTTCCAAGCTAACTGTCATTTAGGCAGCCTTTCCTGAAAAGAGGCAAAAAACAAAACAAAACATTCCTGATAGCTTAGAAGACCTGATTTAGACAACCCGGGTAAGGAGAGACACACTCAAACACGGGCCAGTCCTGAGCTATTAACACTTTCCAAATAAACTTCTTCCTTCTTTTATAGTGTGATATTCATGGACTTGTGATATTCTACAGGGGGTGTAAAAGCTTTAAAAGGTCTGAGTGGACCTGGAGAGGCTTCTGTTCTGTCAAACTTCATTGTGATTAATACTGTCCTCTTCCACCCTAGATGCTGAAATTGCTTTTTTGTTCTTTTCTAGGGAGGATAACTGATGGCATCACCGACTCAATGGACATGAGTTTGAGCAAGCTCCAGGAGTGTGTGATAGACAGGGAAGCCTGGCGTGCTGCAGTCCATGGGGGTCACAAAGAGTCAGACACTACTGAGCACTGAACAAAACTGAACTGATGCTGTGCACTGCAGGAAATGAGCAGGAGGAGAAATAAACAAGGTAAGCACTTCAGTTTGCCTAGTCTGAAATTACTATTCAGAAGATTTCAGCCCATGTTGACATCATTTCTTCCTAATTTTTAAATACTCTTACTATAGCCTGAAAATTAATAAGGCAGACCAGTAATTGCCTGCTAGGATCTTTTCTTGCCTGCTTCCTCTCTCCTGCATTCACAGCACCAGGGAAGTAGACCTTGGATATCCTGATGTTATCATACTCTGATCACTAGGGAATTGGTCACTCACCCTTGTTTCCTTCTTCTGTGTGCCCACTGTAATTTTCTTCTTTAAAAAAATGAGAGCACTGTCATTTATAGTATTACTGATAGAACTTCCAACATGATTCCATGCTCTAACCATTAAGAACTGCCTTATTGTTCCCCTTCTTAGACACAGAAAGAGACATGCTGTCTCGATTTCTTTGGTCTTCGCTATCAAGAAATCTTTTTTGGACTCATCACTCTTTCATAGTCTTCTCACTAAACCTAATCTTTTCTCTCTGTAATTCATTTGTACTGTCCCTACTGAACAATTTGTGTTTAGCTGTTTTCCAAGTGCCTGATCCTGATT
>NW_011494638.1:6301657-6302788 GCF_000754665.1 Bison bison bison | reverse complement strand
TTCATCAGGCACTCTGTCTATCAGATCTAGTCCCTTAAATCTATTTCTCACTTCCACTGTATAATCATAAGTGATTTGATTTAGGTTATACCTGAATGGTCTAGTGGTTTTCCCTACTTTCTTCAATTTAAGTCTAAATTTGGCAATAAGGAGTTCATGATCTGAGCCACAGTCAGCTCCCGGTCTTGTTTTTGCTGACTGTATACAGCTCTCCATCTTTGGCTGCAAAGAATATAATCAATCTGATTTTGGTGTTGACCATCTGGTGATGTCCATGTGTAGAGTCTTCTCTTGTGTTGTTGGAAGAGGGTGTTTGCTATGACCAGTGTGTTCTCTTGGCCAAACTCTATTAGCCTTTGCCCTGCTTATTTCTGTACTCCAAGGCCAAATTTGCCTGTTACCCCAGGTGTTTCTTGACTTCCTACTTTTGCATTCCAGTCCCCTATAATGAAAAGGACATCTTTTTGGGGTGTTAGTTCTAAAAGGTCTTGTAGGTCTTCATAGAACAGTTTAACTTCAGCTTCTTCAGCATCACTGGTTGGGGCATAGGCTTGGATTACTGTGATATTGAATGGTTTGCCTTGGAGACGAACAGAGATCATTCTGTCGTTTTTGAGATTGCATCCAAGTACTGCATTTTGGACTCTCCTGTTGACTGTGATGGCTACTCCATTTCTTCTAAGGGATTCCTACCCACAGTAGTAGATATAATGGTATTCTGAGTTAAACTCACCCATTCCAGTCCATTTCAGTTCGCTGATTCCTAGAATGTCGATGTTCACTCTTGTCATCTCCTGTTTGACCACTTCCAATTTGCCTTGATTCATGGACCTGACATTCCAGGTTCCTATGCAAAATTGCTCTTTACAGCATCGGACCTTGTTTCTATCACCAGTCACATCCACAGCTGGGTATTGTTTTTGCTTTGGCTCCATCCCTTCATTCTTTCTGGAGTTATTTCTCCACTGATCTCCAGTAGTGTATTGGGCACTTACCGACCTGGGGAGTTCCTCTTTCAGTATCCTATCATTTTGCCTTTTCATACTGTTCATGGGGTTCTCAAGGCAAGACTACTGAAGTGGTTTGCCATTCCCTTCTCCAGTGGACCACATTCTGTCAGTATGCTAATCT
>NW_011494638.1:6301068-6301557 GCF_000754665.1 Bison bison bison | reverse complement strand
ATGCATGAAAGTGAAAAGTGAAAGTGAAGTCGCTCAGTCATATCCGACTCTTAGCGACCCCATGGACTGCAGCCTACCAGGCTCCTCTGCCCATAGGATTTTCCTGGAATGGGGTGCCATTGCCTTCTCCATAATACACTTGAGGTCCATCCATATTGCCACAAATCACACAATTTCATTCTTTTCTTATGGTGGTGTAGTATTCCATTGCATAGACATACCATATCTTCTTTACTCATTAATCTATTGATGGACTCTTAGGTTGTTCCTATATTTTGGCTATGGTAATTAGTACTGCAATGAACATGCTGCTGCTGCTGCTGCTAAGCCGCTTCAGTTGCGTCCAACTCTGTGCGACCCCATAGACAGCAGCCCATCAGGCTCCCCCATCCCTGGGATCTCCAGGCAAGAACACTGGAGTGGGTTGCCATTTCCTTCTCCAATGTATGAAAGTGAAACATGAAAGTGAAGTCACTCAGTCATGTCTGA
>NW_011494638.1:6265107-6300968 GCF_000754665.1 Bison bison bison | reverse complement strand
GGACCTTGTTTCTATCACCAGTCACATCCACAACTGGGTATTGTTTTTGCTTTGGCTCCATCCCTTCATTCTTTCTGGAGTTATTTCTCCACTGATCTCCAGTAGTGTATTGGGCACTTACCGACCTGGGGAGTTCCTCTTTCAGTATCCTGTCATTTTGCCTTTTCATACTGTTCATGGGGTTCTCAAGGCAAGACTACTGAAGTGGTTTGCCATTCCCTTCTCCAGTGGACCACATTCTGTCAGTATGCTAATCTGTTCTGTTTCCTTGGTTGGTGTGTTTCCCAAGTCTACCACCACTCCTTCTGTGCCTGCCATCCACAGACCTCCACTGTCTCTTCTATCTTCATGCCAGGATCCAGCACCTACTTTCTCCAGAAGACTTAGAAAATCACAAAACCATGTAGGGGAGGGAGGGTATTACAAAGCCATGGATCTAGTCTTCACTGTGCTGCCCAAAATCCTCTTTCATATTCTCCCAATTCTTTCACCAAACCTTCTCTTCTCTCATTAGCCCAAGGTACCCAATTCCCTTTCTGAAAATAATACCTCCTTTTACTTGACTCAGAACCTGTTAAGTGGTCTTGAAGATCAATGGAAATTCAGAACATCACATAAACATTGCATTCCAGTTATTCAGTGATATGTAACTATTCCCAAACTTAGTGGTTTAAAATGGCAATGTTTATTTTGCTTGTGAATCTGTCATTTGGGCAAAGTTTGGTAGAGCATCTTATTTCTGTTCCAGTTGGTATCAGATGTGATGATTCAAAACTTGAAGGACTGGAATTATCTGAAAGCTCACTTAGTCACATGCCTAGAGGTTGATGTCAGCAGGCAACTGATGCCTCACCTGGGATGGTGGCCAATACACCTACACGCGGCCTCTGTGTGGCTTAGCCAGATTCCAGGGGGTGAGCACGGTATAGCCTCCAGAGCCTGCATTCTTAATCCCTGCATTATGCTACCTCTCAGCCATGATTGTGTTGCTTCTGAATTCGATAGCACACAAACTACAACATCTTAAATAACCATTGACCTGGCCCATGTTGGTTGCCTTTAGCGACAGGGAGCTTATTACCACATCAGGTAGCTTGTTCTATGTATTTTTGGTGTTCCAGTGGCTGGGAGCCCTTCCTTCCATGAAGTTGTAGTCTTTTATCTGGTGACTTCTGTTCATTAGCTCCTGGCTTAGTCTTGGGACCTCAGAGAAGAAGCATCTTTTACACACCAGGCATTCCACTAAGTGGAGGGAACGAAAAGTCCTCCATGAATTTTTTTCTGCTGAATGTTTTTCCCTTCATCTTGGATCCTTAGGGCTCCTCAGATCCCAATGAGTCTCACCTGGGATAAGCTCAAGGTTGTTAGCACCTCTCTTAAAACACAGAGCCCATGAATGGGCACAATTCTCCCTTATTTTTTTGAAGCCTTTAAAAATGTTTTTTATTTAAGACTGAAATCCTGTACAGATTCTCTTAGAGAATTCTCTAATTCTCTAAATTCTCTCTTAGAAAGAATATGAGGAATATTTAAAAATATAAAGAAAAAAATCACAGTGCCTTTATCTATGAACAGACATTATAAAACCTTGGCTTATTTCTCCCCAGTAATTTAAAAAATATTTATTTATTTAAGTATAATTGACCTACAACACTGTCAACAACAACAACTGACCTACAATGTCAGTTCCAGGTATACAACACAATGATTCATTGTTTTCATACATTACAATGATCTCTGCAAGTCTGATTGCCATCTGTCACTATACAAATTTATTATAATATTACTGACTATGTAATGTGAACTTTGTACCTCTTTAATTTCCCTCACCTATTTCACTCATCCCTCCACTGCCCTCCCCTTTGGCAACCACTTGTTTGCTCTCTATATCCTTGAGTCTGTTTCTATTTGTTATGTTTGTTCATTTATTTTGATTTTATATTCTCTGTTTGACTTATTTTACCTAGCATAATACTCTTGCTGCTGCTGCTGCTTAAGTCGCTTCAGTCGTGTCTGACTCTGTGCGACCCCATAGACGGCAGCCCATCAGGCTCCCCCACCCGTGGGATTCTCCACACAAGAACACTGGAGTGGGTTGCCATTTCCTTCTCCAATGCATGAAAGTGAAAAGTGAAAGTGAAGTCGCTCAGTCATGTCTGACTCTTAGCGACCCCATGGACTGCAGCCTACCAGGCTCCTCTGTAATGAACATAGGGGTGCATATAACTTTTCAAATTAGTGTTTATTTTCTTTGGATAAATACCCAGGAATGGAATTGCTGGATCATGTGGTAGTTCTATTTTTAATTTTTTGGGAAACCCCCATCCTGTTTTGTGGCTGTACCAATTTGCATTCCCATGAATAGTGCGTGAAGGTTCCCTTTTCTCCATATCCTTGCCAACACTTGTTATTTGCTGTCTTTTTGATGATAGCCTCTCCCAGGTGTGAGGTGACACCTCACTGTGGTTTTTTTTTGGTTATGCCATCATAGTTTTCTTTTTTTTTTTTAATTTAATTTAATTTTTTAACTTTACAATGTTGTATTGGTTTTGCCAAATATCAACATGAATCCACCACAGGTATACATGTGTTCCCCATCCTGAACCCTCCTCCCACCTCCCTCCCTGTACCATCCCTCTGGGTTGTCTCACTGTGGTTTTGACTTTCATCTCCCTGATGATTAGTGATGTTGAATATCTTTTCATGTGTCTGCTGACCATGTCTTCTTTGGAAAAATGTCTCTTCAGGTCCTATTCACATTTTAAAATTTTGATTTATTTTTTATTGAAGGATAATTGCTTTACAGAATTTTGTTGTTTTCTGTCAAACCTCAATGCACATTTGTTTTTTGATGTTGAGTTGTATGAGTTCTTTGCCTATTTGGGATATTAACCCCCTATCAGATATAGGGTTTGCAAATATTTTCTATTTTGTAGGCAATCCTCCCTTGTTTGTACATCATAGCATATTATGCCATCATATTATGCCATGGTAATTAATCACATACCTTCTGTTCATTGCTTCTGTTGCCATCTAGTGGGTCACTTAACCACAGGATGTAATTCAGCTATTCACATATTAATGCCTGGTTTTCCCAATTTTATAAGACTCAGGATCATGTAATGAACTTCTTTGACTTTGCAATAGCATCTAGTATATTGAAGGTAATTAAATACCCAGATCCTAGGTGTTATTTCCAATTATGACACTTGGTGTCTGTGTAAATGCACATGTTACTTCTCAGTCTCAGCTTGCTCATCTATTAAAAAATAATACCTGTTTGCCTTGTTTCATAAGAATTTTCAGCAAAGGTTCAAATGGGGCAACCTTAATGAAGGCACTATTTAAACAACAAAGGACAATAATAGGTGATGGATATTATTGCCTTTAGTATAGACTCAAAAGCAAAACCCCAATTCAAGGTGAACACATTCAGGCAAAGGGACTCATGGACTTAACCCCTAACTCACTGCCTGGCAATAAAAATGGGAGAGAAAAAACATCTATGACCAAAATTATAAATAGCTGTTATTTCATTCCAAACATGAGATTAAAATTTGTGGAAAGAAGAGAAGTGGGAAAATGACAAGAACTTGAAGGTGTTCTGCGTATTTGTGATTACTTTCCAAAGTGAGGTCATTTCATAGCTGGCAAGATTTTAGTGCTTTTGGTAGTAATGCAAGACTAGAAAAGAGGAGGGGGGTAAATACCATAGCTATCAGGATCTGTGCATGCAGGAGTGGGAGAAAGCATTTCATTGGGAAAGGAAGAAAGACATTTGAAAGGCAGAATTGCTACAAAAGATTGACTGGTGAGTGAGGTACCCTCAGTCATTCTCAGTCACCAAAGCCACATGTTCTGGAATTTTTTTTGGTACTCTTTCCTCGTCTCTCTCTTCACCCATGGTCAATTATTTCCATTTCTCTTCTGTGGGCTTCTGTGGGGCCTTCTGTGTGTTCTGGCCTGTGTCCCCAGTTCCAGTATCTCCCCACTCAGCTGTCATGCTAGATGAAGTCCAACTTGCACACTGTCCCACACCCACTGCTCAGGAAGTACCAGCACCAACCCCTCAGCCTGGCTCTCAGGGCTCTCTGGTGCCATGCCTCATGATTCTCAGCCCAGTGTTCTCCCAAGAATAAATCTCCCCATCAGTCAGGCTGGCAACCCATTCACTTTGAGTCCTTCGAACTTGACGCTCATTTCCACTTTTGCACACCTGCTCACGCCATCCCTTCCAGCCCAATATCTTTTCTGCATTTTCCCCAGCCCATATCAGTCTATTCTTCACACTGAGCTAAAATGCTACCTTTTCTGTAGGGCTTTTTTCTCTGGCAACTGAAGCCCCCAAAGACCTCTCCTGCTTATTTCATCATGTCTTTACAATGTCATTTTATGTTATCCCCACCTTGCCTTATGGCACTCCACCAAGACCATAATGCCCACCAGGTCACTTGTGCTTCTTTATATTCTGTGCTCAAACAGTATTTATGAAAGATATTAAAATATCTAAGCAGAAATGGGAAAAAATCCTGCCTGAAATATCTTTTCTTTCTTTTTTAACGTAGGGTTGGGTCTTGGTTGCGGCACGTGGGGTCTTCATTCTGTCATATAAGATCTTCTGCTGCGGCACAAGGACTCTGGTTGCAGTGCGTGGGCACTGCAGCGTGCAGGCTCTGGTCGCAGCGCGTGGGCACTGCAGTGTGCAGCCTTGGCAGGTGCAGGTACACGAGCTTAGTCACTCTGCGGCACGTGGGGTCTTAGTTCCCTGACCAGGGATCAAACCCGAGTCCCCTGCATCGCAAGGTATATTCTTAACCACTGGACCACCGGAGAAGCTCCAAAATGCCTTTTCAAGAGAAAAAGTTAGTTTGGGGGCACGATGTAAAAAGTGGGAGGTGTAATTTCTGAGACATACCTCTTGAGACTGTTGGAAAGTTCCCAGCTGAGCCATGAATCCTGTGACAGGCTGACTACTGGACACAGTGTGAAACCTCCCATGATTAAGTGATTACCAGAAACTGAAACGCTGGAGGTGAGGACAAAGACTCATGAGTCCACAGATTTTCATATGACCCTTCTCAAATCTCCTTTGTATCTACTGTTTCCTTCAAAGTGCTAACCAAGATATTCCTAGCACAGAAGACACAGTGCCTAAAAGACACCCAAAAGATTTGCTTGATATATAAAAGCTGAGCCCTTTTAGAAAAACGGTTCATGAAGGTTGATGGTTCCTTGGTAAAATGTTGGCAAATGCGTGTACTCTGGGGCCAGGGATTACTGGGGAATTTTGTAGTTGTCACAAGTGATCTGTGATTTCCTGTGCACATCAACATTGTCCAAAGAAGGAAAAAATTAACATGTCTTGTATCTTCAAGGTGTTTTGCCTATTTGTGATTACTCTCCAAAGATGGGTCATTTCACAGTTGGCAAGGCTTTAGTGTTTGGATGTCTGGTGGTTAGGACTTGGTGCTTTCTCTGCTGGGGCTCAGGTTTAATCCCTGGTCAGGGAACTAAGATCCTGCAAGCTGCATGACATGGCCAAAAGAACAAAAACAAAAAAAAAAACAACAAAGAAGAAAAAGAAGAAGAAAAGAGAAGGGGTGAATACTATTGTTATCAGGGTCTTTGCAGGGCAGGAGTAGAAGAAAGGATTTCAGTGGAAAAGGAAGAAAGACACTTGAAAGGCAGAATTCCTACAAAAGATAGATTGGTGAGTGAAGTAACCCCAGTCATTCCCAGTCACCCAGGTCATACCTTCTAGAATCTTGTGTTTCAGTATTTTCAGAATTAATGGATACTAAAAAACAGTTTCTAGCCTATAGAGTTCCTGAAAATATTCAAAGTTGAAAGAAACTCCTTGGGAAACATTGTCATGGAATTTGTAGTAAAGGCTGAATGAGACATTGACTATCTTTGCTCATCTGGTTAGGGTTTGTGAGTAAAAGAATACAAATACTAGCTACCATCTATTTGATGTTGCTTTGTGCCAATTCTATGCTAAGTGCTGTAATACAGGTACAGTATTATTTCATCATCATCCCATTAACTTAGGATCCCTCTGAAAGGGAAGTATTATTATCTCCATTTTATTGATGAGGAAATTGAGATTGGGAAAGGCCAAGCAATTTTCCCAATGTTACATCATAGAAGGAAGGGAGACAGAAGCAGGGTTTGATGGCAGGCCTGTCTTAGTCACAGGGCTGTGCTCCTAACCATTACATACTGGACAGAGCAAAAGTCATCAGAAGCAAGCAAGGTCCCCAAGAATTCACAGAAAGCTTCAGGGAGGACACTGGGTTTTCCACAGGAGGTAAGATGGGGATACCAGTTCTCCTATCTGCATACTGAGAATAAAGACTGTCTGGGAATGTGGAAGGGTTTGGAGGCAGCAGTCATCTATTACCAAACCACCCAGTATTAAAGGCCTCCCTGTAGACCAGATACAGTCTGAGGAGAAAGTACTGAGGTTGAAGCTCATTTGGAAGCCTCCTCATAGATTCTTCTCTTTGTGACAGGACAGGTGGCTTTTCTGGTGACAACATATGTGGTCACTGTGGTTCAGAAAAACACCAACACTTGTACTTTATTGCTGAAGCTTCCCATGACCTAGAGAAAAATCCTATTCAGCCCCATTTTCCTTCCTTTCTCAGAGATCAATGAGACATGTTGGTGATTAAGTACAACTTTTTCAGTTCGTGCACAACCTATTTTTTTGATTCCTGCGTGCTTGATTTTTAACTCCCCTTGCAGAGAGAGCTTCCACTAGATGACCAAATGCTCACCAGGGGAAATTAGACCTGAAGGCAGAGTGAAACCTTTCCTCCTCTTGTTTTCTTTTGCTTGTTTCTTTCCTCACAGCGTCTCCCTGTCTTGTAGTCATCAGCTAAAGACACACTCCTCCCCCTGATGCTGACCAAGCCTGTCCACTCCTGGCTGAGAGAACGGTGGAGTGAGCCTTTTCCACACTTACAAGCCACACTCATGAGCCACGTGGATTTCTTGTGGAGCTGGCCAACATTTAGGGCACTTATTTAGCATTCAAACCTATCGCAACGACTAGACTCAAGAAGTCAAACGATTCCACCTCTCTGTCCAGGCCCCACGTGCCCCTTTAATACTTTTTACTGAATCAGAGCCAAAGAACTAAGCCAGGTGGCCATTCCAAAGTGCTCTAGTACCTTCAAAGCATACCTGGCTAGTGCTTTAAAATACTTGTCTAGGAAGCCAATATCCTCCTTTAACCCAGTGGTGCCAGTTTGTGCCCACTGTGGGCAGCAGCAGTGTGATACAAGAACAGGAATCATGTGTGACTGTTCCCCTTATATTGCTGCAGGTCTTCCTGGAAATAGGTAAGGGATATATTTTGAATGAAAATATTCTTCTGTAGGTAATTTGCCATAAAATGATATAAATATTCATAGAACAGAAGTCTGTGTTAAAAGAACATATCTGTGGCAACACATATTTTAAGTAAACTGTTTTGTGTGTAGGTAGGTGAGTGTATGTGTTTTTATCAGATATGTATACATACACTCCTCATATATATATATATATATATGACATAAATAATCTCATTTAATCCCAATAAAAACCTAAGGGGGAAAAAAACTGAAACGTGAGGCCAAAGAAATTAAGTAATTTACCCAAGGACTTACAGCGAGTGAAAATATCTTTTTGAATCCCAAATTAACATTTCCATCCAAAATTGATGTTCTTTCACTTCCATGAACAGCCCTTGACTGTGCCTGAGCCAAATAAGTCATTTGTCCAGATTTGTATTTCACAAGTCTGTCTTTCCAAAAACCAAATTGCTGTGCAGCACGGGGAGCCCAGCCTGGTGCTCTGTGATGACCTGGAGGGATGGGAGGGGGGAGGCAGGCGAGGGAGGGAGGGGTGTATGTATAATTATGGCTGATTTGCACTGCTGTATGGCAGAAATCAACACAACATTGTAAAAATTTTTAATAAATATATATATATATTTAAATTAAAAAATAGAAAAAAAAATGCAAAAAAAAAAAAAAATCAAACTGTAGGAAAAAAAGATCTCCAAATCTACAAATACCTCTCATTGAGATTTGGTATTCACTTTTCTTCATCCATTCCTCTCTGTTCATGTACATTTAAAAATTCTAAGTGCCATGCGTGCTGCCTGGTGTAGGAGGGATGCAAAAAACCAGACGCAGGGCCTCTCAAAGCTCACAGAGCAGTAGGAGATTTAGGAGCTGGGAACTGCTAAGAATCATGAAAACTGTATGAAGTTTTATGTTACAAGCTTGTTACTCATGAATGGTGTAAGTGTTTATGCCTAGGGAAAGTGCACATGGGGATGTAGTTTTGTAAACCTTACTAACTAGATTATAGAAATTTTGACATTGAAGTCTCCTCAGATTTTTGAATTACTTGATTAATACCCCCAATTATTGAGCCGCCTGACATTAAATCTGAGATATATTAATATATCATATGAGCGTATAACAGATTGATCTCATGAAGAACCTGACTATGATAATATAAGATCAAAATTTATCTTCTGATATTGCCAGAAATAAAATGATTTTTACACTATTGCCTCAACCAATTTTGCCAGGGGGTAGGATGTGGAAGAGAAAAGGAACACAGTCTTGCATGTAGGACTTAGATTTCTATTAGCCAATCCTCTTGTAAACAAGTAATATCAGACAGCAGGCTTAGACCCTCAACAATCTCTCCATCTGTGCTTTCCTGGTGAGAATATTTTGTCTTTGTAGAATGTGGTTCAGGACACCTTCGGAGCAGAGTCACAAACTAGTGGGCCATGGTTGAAGACTGCCTTTAAATAGGATTGACTCAAAGATGTGCTTTGTTTGGCCCACATGGTGATTTTTAGAAATTGCTGCCAGTATTTAAAAATAGAAAAATTACACATAGAAATCTGGATTTCTGATCATTCTTGCAAAACTGTAATATTTGCTGAAGCTTTACCTCATTCCTGCTTAGACACAGTGGAGATGGTCTGAGTGGCAAACGAGATGCCCCCTAAGACATGGTGTACACTGCCCACTTCCTTCCTAACTCCACCAGGCCCATTTCACTCAGATATCTTACCTGTCTGGTTTCAATAAGCTCTGGGGATATTGAGTACCATCTTAAATCCTAGGAAGATAAACCCACTTAGATTTTGGGGCTTGTAACTTTCTGGCCCCACAGACACTATGGTGTTAGCAAACCTGGCCTGAGACGCAAGACAGCCTCCCATTTCCTGGAGGAATCATCTGTGGCCATCTTCAAATGAAGGACTAACTATGGGTAAAACTTTATCTAAGTAGGTTAAGTAATAGGAAGACCAAAAAACACAGTCCTATTCTTGAGAAGAAAGGCATTTTGGGGGCTTGTCAGAGTGTCTCCTCTCCCTGTAAGCATTCTGTCTTTTGTCCCTGGAGAGGAAGAAGAATAAATCCCCACCTGTCAGGACTCTGGTCTCGGCAAACCTTGGTGCTCCAGCCTGTGCTGTAGGTGTCTGTTACCAGAAGAAGTCCCACATCCTACTCCATCTGTCTATATATTAATATACCTATTTATTTTATGTGACTTTGTCTATTGGAACATGCAATAATAATAGTAAAACAACAGAAACAAATACTGCTTATTGAGTATAATAGCATATATTAGCCCATTAATTCTCGCGAGGACCCAATGAGTCCAGCTCCTCTTATTGTCTCCGCTTTACATATAAGGAAACAAAGATTAGAGAGGTTAAGAGGTCAAGAGAATTTCTCACATTCACAGAGGCAGCAAGCAATAAGGTCCAGGTTTGATTGTACTTAATTTTGGCCACTGGATGGGTGAATGAGCAAGCATTTACAGCATGTAGACAATGGACAAAGTGTCTCAGTTCTATTACTTCCGTAATAGAAGCACCAATACTTTGGCCACCTGATGCGAAGAACTGACTCATTGGAAAAGACCCTGATGCTGGGAAAGATTGAAGGTCAAAGGAGAAGGAGGGCAGCAGAGGATGAGATGGTTAGATAGCATCACTGACTCAATGGACATGAGTTTGAGCAAACTCTGGGAGATAATGAAGGACAGGGAAGCCTGGCATGCTACAGTCCATGGGGTTGCAAAGAGTTGGACATAACTTAGTGACTGAACAACATTCCTCCCAATATTAAATCCCCATTTAAAAAGTGAAAAACTGGATGACTTAACAAAAAATCCTATTGCTAACAAGTGGCGGAATCTGAATCTGGAGACAACTTCTCTGCTTCCCAGTCCTGTGTTTCTCCTGTGACAACTGCTGCTATCTCGTTGGGGTTACTTGGTTTCTTTATTAGGACAGAATGCCTCTTTATGCACGGCTTTCCAGTTGGTTAGATTTCCAATTGGAAAATAAAACTTTCTCACTCATAACAAAAATAGTCACAAAGAACTTACACTGAAATCTGGACATTCTGGTTAAAAATAAAGTATTGGGTGGCGTGTAACCTGAGATAATATCAGAACACAATCAATCACCTCTAAGAACCAGTTGTACTTCAAAAGAGATGATATTAAGACAGGCTCATAAAAAGAGAGGAATCTGAGATTTGAGAACCAAGTGAATGGGCAAATGGCCAATCTTACAGCTCTCTAAGTAGAAGAGTACCCAGAACCAACACAGATCTCAGAAATGAGAGGTGGCTAAACTCCACTATTTCCACTAAGCTGAAAAGAATAGTGACCTCCTTTTCTGATCTGCACCCAGTCGCTCATTCCCTCAGCTCACCCTAAATAATGCCAGAATAGGGGTCAGAATAAGAAACTAATGGATAATTTGTTAAGGTGTGTGTGTGTTCATATCAGGATAAGGGGCTGAGTGTGATGGGTATGGATGGGAGGTTGCTGAAGACAATTCTCACTTCATTCAGAGTCAAGTATATTTCAGGTCACTCTCAATCTGGAAGATCCTTGAAGATGGAAGGGTTTAGAGCCCTGATTTGTTTCTTAGTTTCATTCCAGAGCTTGCAGTTCCTAACGTATGTTCCATGGATCATCAGTTCCATGAGACGCTCCTCACAAAATGGGGGTTCTCACCAAGTTAGTCTGGGGACAGCTGTATATTCTAGTCCCTCTTAGAGATTTACAGTGAAGGTTAAAGGCTCCAATAATTCCTACAGTTGCGAAAACTGCTTAGCTTGGTTTCCAAAGTGTATTTGGGAAGGACAGCATTTTCTTTCATGTAGTTCTTACGTGCATTTTACAGAACTGGTGTTCTTCAGAACAGTTTGAGCAACTCCCTAAATCACTTGGAAGAGATAAATTCCGCTGAGTGAGCTCTTTTATGGGGAGCAGAGAAATGAAGAAAGTATTCATGAACATGTAGAAAATTTTCAGTTATAAAGGGCATATGATAAAATATGAGAATTAGTGTCCTTCTCACTCCAGATTTCATATTTTATTCTCTACAGGTAACTAACAACAATATTTTCTGGTGTATCCTGTTAAACGTGTGTACATTTTATATAAATGGGAATATTTTCTACCTGCTTTTTCATTTTAAAAGCTTAGTGAGTCTTTCTATATCAGCATATGAATATTGGCCTCATTATCTTTAACAGCTGCTTAAGAGTCCATTACAGCAGTACACTCCAATTTCTTTAAACTACCTGTTGATAGAGGCATAGGATTTAGGGGGAGGTTTCCTGGAAAGAAAGAGATTAAGCCATGTAGACTTATTCTAGGATGAGGACTAAGCCCTCAGGTCCTTTTTGGTCTTGACTGACTGTCCTGGTTGTGTAGCTTAGAGTGTATCAGCTATCAAGATGGCTAGGGGGTGGGGTGCACATTCTGGCATATTTACTTTTAAAGCATTTGCTTTGCTTTGCAGGGTCAGTGAACATAGCAGTCCTAACTTAGACATGAAATAAACTGCCCACTAGATGCATAAAGTGACTACTGGGTGCTTTTACATCCTGATTGATTCTATGGATTGTGATCTCATTTCTATGAGGCTTCCCTCCCTCATAGTCCTCATATTATGAGTCCTCTGCATCACAAGGCTGATAAATAAGGAGGAGCCAGCTTCTGCTTTCATCCCACATTCTCCTTTCTTGTCAAGTAATGAGAACATGTTGCAACAAACTTTGTCACTAAAAACTAAGCAGCTATACTTCTGGAGAGTAAAAAACGAAAATACTTCCCTTTCAAAAGTAATGAAAATAGCAAGTTTTCTGGGACAAAATTAAAACTCAGGGATCACAGAGTTTATTTTTTGAAAGAATCAAATGTGGTTTTATGAGTCTGCAGCCCTTAGATCAGTGACTCAGAACAGACTTTTCTCCCCAGGTCCTTTGGAACTCTGGAATTTCCCAAGTTAGTCTGGCCCTTCATGTTCACTGCTGATAAGGGGAAGACTGCAGGGAAGTCCTTCTTCAGCTGATACTGACTCAGAGTCTAAGGATTTGAAGAGATTCAGCCTCATTTGGAGAAAGCATAGGGTTTCCCCCTGACCTGCCTCTTGAGATATATGTATGCAGGTCAGGAAGCAACAGTTAAAACTGGACATGGAACAACAGACTGGTTCCAAATAGGAAAAGGAGTTCATCAAGGCTGTATATTGTCACCCTTCTTATTTAACTTATATGCCGAGTACATCATGAGAAACGTTGGGCTGGATGAAGCACAAGCTGTAATCAAGATTGCCAGGGGAAATAATAATAATCTCAGATATGCAGATGATACCACCCTTATGGCAGAAAGCAAAGAACTAAAGAGCCTCTTGATGAAAGTCAAAGAGGAGAATGAAAAAGTTGGCTTCAAACTCAACATTCAGAAAACTAAGATCATGGTATCTGGTCCCATCATTCATGGCAAATAGATGGGGAAACAACGGAAACAGTGACAGACTTTATTTTGGGGGGCTTCAAAATCACTGCAGATGGTGACTGCAGCCATGAAATTAAAAGATGCTTACTACTTGGAAGAAAAGCTTTGACCAACCTAGACAGCATATTAAAAAGCAGAGACATTACTTTGTCAACAAAGGTCCATCTATTCAAAGCTATGGTTTTTCCAGTGGTCATGTATGGATGTGAGAGTTGGACTAGAAAGAAAGCTGAGCACTGAAGAATTGATGCTTTTGAACTGTGGTGTTGGAGAAGACTTTTGAGAGTCCCTTGGACTGCAAGGAGATCCAATCAGTCCATCCTAAAGGAAATTAGTCCTGAATATTCATTGGAAGGACTGATGATGAAGCTGAAACTCCAATACTTTGGCCACATAATGTGAAGAACTGACTTATTTGAAAAGACCCTGATTCTGGGCAAGATTGAAGACAGGAGGAAAAGGGGACAACAGAGAATGAGGTGGTTGGATGGCATCACCGACTCAATGGACATGAATTTGAGTAAACTCTGGGAGTTGGTGATGGACAGGGAGGCCTGGTGTGCTGCAGTCCATGGGGTTGCAAAGAGTCGGACACGACTGAGCGACTGAACTGAACTGAACTGAACTGATAGGGTTTCCTAGTCACTCAAGGTCACATATTCCAGGTGGGAGAAAGGGAGTGGAGAGCTCTTCACCACTGCACCTACCCATCAGCCTTCTCCTTTTCAGTTTTCCACCTTATGGTAATCATTTCTGGTTGGTGATATACCTGGGCAACCTAGCAGAAGCAAATGCACACCTGTCCTGGAAGAGCAACGCCATAATTTGGGCCCTAAAGATTTCCCACACTGAAGAATAAACCTTCCTAAAGAGCTTACAATACAAATTCACAAAACACTAAAGGAAATGATCCTTTGTGAATGAAGCAGTGGATAAAATAAGCAGGAGGATTACCAACTCCCAAACTTGAGATGATGGGAATAAAATACCATAAAATACTGTAAATATGTTAGACTTCAGTTAAACAGATTTAAAAAAAAAACACATAAGGAGAGAAAATAAAAACAATTAAGTACAAGAACCAAATGGAATTTCTAGAAATGAAAACATATTAAGGAAACAGAAGACTTAATAAACATATTAAACAGAAGCCTAGATATAACTGAATAGGGAATTAGTGAATCAGCAGATTTGAGAGCACTACACAAAATTCATCATGGAGAGGTTTAGATGGATTTGTCAAAGTGGTTGGGAGAGGTAATGAAAAAAGTGAGAGCATCAAGCATATATACAAGTATAATAGGAATTCTGAAAGAAAAAAATAGAGTCTGGAGGAGAGAAAAGATGATAAAGCTGAGAATTTTCCAGAATTAGTGAAAATTGCAAATCTTAAAATTGAAGATGAACAATGAATCCTGGGCACTACAAAAAAAAAAATAAATTCATTCCTAGTCATATTATAGTAAAGTTTCAGGAGAAAAGGGGAAATTTGTAATAGTAGTCAGAGAAATGCAGATTATTAAGGACAAAAATTAGACCAATAATAGACTTGTCAATAGCAATAATAAAGATACTGAGATGATACCTGCAAATTGCTAAAGAAAACCAATCATCAACCTAAAACTTATCAGCGAATTTATCATTGAAGCTTGAGAGTGAAATAAAGACATAGTCAGACAAACAAAGACTACCTTCCTGAAAAATTTCCTTAAGAAAGCTTTTTTTTTTTTACTGCACAAAGAAGCCAGCATCTGAAAGAAAATAAAGGGTGAATGCAGTAATGATTAACAAATAAATTGGTAATTGATAGTAAATTCAAATAAGTATTCACTATTCAAAACACTAATATTAAGCACAATGAGTAGTATAATATTAGATAATAATGCCATAAGATGGAGTAGTTGATTACAATTAGGCTTTTATAACATTTTTGTGTTGTTCAGAAGGAAAGAGATGTTAATTCATTTTAAAGTTTGTTAGTGCAATAATACATTTTTTTAAATGTAAGGATAAGTACTTAAAGAATAGAAAGAGTAAGCAGAGGAGAAAAGGGAGAAATAAAACTGATGCGAGAATCAACTCAATGCGAGGATGTAAGAAATGTCAAAGCAGAAGCTAAGTGGAAAACATAGAAACCACATTAAAAATTAAAGAACAAAATGCATATATGTGTATAATTGAGTCATTTTGCTGTATAGCAGAGATTAGCGCATTATAAATCAAAATATTTCATTAAAAAATAAATGAAGATTAAAGGGCATCACAGGTACAGCAGAGATTTTTAAAAGCTGGAAGCCAATACTATGAAAAATCATTTCAAAATTACTACTTTCACTATATTAATTTTGAAAATATTAAAAAAAATTTAAAAACTACATTTGCAAACAGAAATGAAGCACAGTTCTCTGGAAAAAATGAATTGCCAAAATAGAATTAATAACAGAAAATCTAAATGAAACATAGCTTTAGAGAAATCTACTTTCAAACATTTCTCTTTCTTTTTCATTTCACATGCTAAGTAATCTTTAATGAACGATAATCCTCATTTTATACAAAGGGTTCCATAAAACAAAAAGTGGGAAAAAATTCCAATATATTTCATGAAGTTAATATGCTGCTGGTAATAAAAGTAGACAGGACAATATAACAATTGAAATTATAGTCCAGATCCTTAATAAAACATTGCAAACTAAATGCTGTGATTAGGTGAGAATTAATCTCAGGAATGTAAGGATGATTTAACACTAAAAATATTTATCAATGTAATTTTCTTTATCAACAGATAAGAACAGAAACCCATATGGTTATCTCAATAGATGCAGAAATGTATTTTTTTTTTAATTCAACAATTGTTCCTAATCAGAGTTTTAGTAAATGAGAAAGAGATAGGAATTTCCTTTCTCACATCAAGAATGTCTACCCAAAACCAACAGCAACTATTGTTTAATGGTAAAATATACGAAGCAGATTTTTAAAAGTTGAGGATAGAACAAGAATGACACAATTATAACTTCTAGTAACATTGAACAAGAGGTTCTGATTATAATAAGAAGAAGAAATTAAATATTTAAGGACTAAAAAGGAAGAAAATTAAAAACTCCCATATTCTCAGAGAAAAAGGTATTATCTATGTCAGTACAGTCCAATAGAATATTTTTCAATGAGTGAAAAGTTCTATTATTGTATCTCTGCTGTCCAATATGGTAGTCAATAGTCATATATGGTTCTTGAGCACATAAAATAGAACTAGGAAGGGTGGAAACTAAATTTCTTATTTTATTTAAGATTAATTTTAATTTAAGTAGCCACATATGGGTAGTGGCACTCAAATTTGACAGCCTTGAACTATATGGAATATCTAAGACAATCTTGGACTTATTTGAATTAATAAGAGAATGACCAAGTTTGCTGAATGCAAAATCAATATATAACACTCAGTATTGTTTCTAAACACTAGTAATAACCAATTAGAAAATATCATTTAAAAGGTACTGTTCACAGCAGTGATCATAACCAGAAGATAGCTAGAACTATATCAAACAAAAATAAATGAATGACTAATACCAAGTAAATTATAAAACTTTGGAAAGAAATATGAAAGCAGACCTATGAATGAAGAATTATTTATGGGTGAGCAGATTCACCATTTCAAAATGTCAGTTCTGTCCAGAATACTGTAAATTCCATGCAATTCCAGTCAAAATCTCTACAGGGTATGTATGTAACTTGATAAACAGATCCTAAAATTCATGTGGAAGACTAAAAGGCTAAAAATAGCTAAGACAGTATTAAAAAAAATAACAAGGAAGAAAAACACCAGATAACAAAAATTATTTAGAAAGCAATTATAACAAAAATATGTGGCAGTGGTATGGGTTTGGACAGAGAGATCAATGGAACTGAATAAAGTCTAGATATACACCACATTTATATGGGAACTGGTATATAATACAGATGGCATTACAACCAGTAGAGATAAGACAGACTAGTCAAAATGGTGCTGGAACAACTTGCGATCCTTCCAAATAAAGAGACACCTACTCTACATTCTACCCCAAAATAAATTCTACACAGGGAACTATACTCAGTATTTTATAAAAATCTATAATGGAAAAGAACCTGAAAAATATATATACCTATATATGTATATGTATGTAACTGAATCACTGTGCTGAAACTAGCACAACTTTGTAAATCAACTATACTTCAATAATTTTTTAAAAATTCTAATAATTTAAGCATCTAAATGTGAAAAGCAAAATATTAAGCTGTAATTAAAACACAAAATATTTTTCATGTCTGGTTTTAATTATCAGTATCCTATAACCAATAAGAAAAAGTAGAAAAACAAAACAAAGAAAAAATATGCGGAGGATCTGAAGAAGCAATTTCCAGAGGCAAAAAATCTCAAAATTCAGTAAACATGAGAAGATCAACTGCACTAGAAATTCATTAAAATTTCTAGTGAACTTTCATTTCCTGTATATCAAATGGACAAAAATAGAAAGTTGAAGCATATCAAGAGTTGACGAGTATATGGAAATGGGAATTCTGATATTACTGCCTATAGTATAAATTTGAAACCACTTTGGAGAGCAATGTTAAAATACACATAAAGGTGAAGATCGACACACCCAAGGCCAAAAAAACCCACTTTTAAAAGAGGAACTCATGTACCCGGAGGCCTGAACAGGATGTCCTTAACAGCAGAGTTGGTAACAGTGACGTGCTGCAAACGTTAACAGTTCATGACGCGAATGGATATACACACTCGCTGTCCGGCACAACAGTTAAAATGAATCACCCACGTCAACATGGCCCCAAATAGATAAATCTCAAAAAATGTCTTCAAGGGAAAAAAATCTCAAATGGTAGAAGGTATAAAAACTATGAAGCCACACATATAAGTTTATGAAACATCCAAAATAGTAACATAGATTGTCATGAGAGGCGATGCTGCTGCTGCTGCTAAGTCGCTTCAGTTGTGTCCGACTGTGCGACCCCATAGACGGCAGCCCATCAGGCGCCACCGTCCCTGGGATTCTCCAGGCAAGAACACTGGAGAGGTTTGCCATTTCCTTCTCCAATGCATGAAAGTGAAAAGTGAAAGTGAAGTCGCTCAGTCGTGTCCGACACTTAGCGACCCCATGGACTGCAGCCTACCAGGCTTCTCCGTCCATGGGATTTTCCAGGCAAGAGTACGTAAAGTGCAAAAGCACGTGCAAGAATGAAGAGAACCCAGAGAGATCTGATTCTAAATCCAGTTCCACCACACATTTGCCTGTAAGCAAGGTGTTCCATATACTAAGCCTTCATTTCCCCACCTGTAAAATAAGAACAGTTTCCTTATCTCACTAGATTTTTCCAGGATTAGAGTGAGTGTTAATGCCCTTCAGCATCCTTTGACTTCATTACATAACTGTATCTGGAGTGAGAGAATCTTCCACCTCAGGCCCCTCTGCATTGGTGTTGAAGGCACAGGGCAAGAACCCACATAAGAGCTCATGGCTGGCTCTTCCACACTTCAGATTTAGAACCTTGGGCTTTCTTAAAGTGACAGAGCACCCACATGCAGAAGTACAGATGCAGGAAAGGCAGAGTACTAGACATACACTGTAAATAAATAAAATAAGCAGATAGCGTTGGCGATGGATCTTCTTTCCCATGTTCTGCTATGGTAGAAAGAGCATTTGATGGAATTCTGTGAGCGAGCCTATGGGTCTCTGTTTCCTCATTGGAAAGACACAGGGATCAGACAACAGAGACAACTTCATCCCAGTGCAAGGGCCTATGGATGAGGATCCTTCCACGGCTCTGGGAAACAAGCCATCCAAGATCAACAGAGGCTCCCGGCCTATTATTGGCCAGCACATTGACAACTCTAGCTCTGTGGGATCCACAGTCCTGGAGGTTGTAGGCCTGGAGTAGGGCGCAGCTTTGCAAAGCTACGAGGTTGAACCAAGCAGAGAGAAGACAGGACAGGGGCATTTCCAGCCAGAGAGGAAGACAGAAGATTTATAAAGTCTCTTAAGGGCCCCTTCCTCTTAGTTCCTTTGTTCTAAGCCACAGATTGGTCTCACAGAGGAGGATCTACAAAATAGAAATATTAGGGGAAGAACAGAGTGCCATGCATGGCCAACATGTTTATTAGAGCCATGAAGAGATGGTTGAACCACCTTAGAGTTCTGATGTTACAGGGGGTTTGAACGTGTTTGTAGGTGGTCATGCCTGGGTGCTCAGTTGCTAAGTCATATCTGACTCTTTGTGACTTCATGGACTGTAGCCCACCAGGCTCCTCTGTCTATCGCATTCTCCAGGCAAGAATACCAGAGTGGACTGCCATTTAAGAAGTCTAAAAACTTCATGCTAATAGATCCTCTATGAAATGTTCATGTCATGGTCATGTCTGTCCTATATAATAATCTTTTGACACAATACTGTCTAATGTATTTTAGGCTATAAAATTAACAAAGTTCTCTTGGATTTCCACATGGAAGGTGTTAATTCTCATTGAATACTGGTATTGGGTTGGCCAAAAATTTTCATTTAAGTTTTTGTGAGATGTAATAGAAAAACCCAGATGAAATTTTTGGCCAACCAAATAGATTAGGAATGACTGAAGTCAAGATATTAAGCCTAGCTCTTATGTTCATGGGCTGGGTGACCTTGGGTGAACCTCTTGATTGTGTTACATCTGTTTTCCCATCTGGCAAAATGGAGTTCATCATGTTTCTCGTTCCCTCCCTTCTTCCCTCCCTCTCCCCCTCCTCTCCATGGAGAGTTATAAAAAATAAGCAACAGCCCAGATAAAAAAACACTCCATGCCTCTTAGAGGAAAAGCAGAGTGGAAACCCAAGGCACAATATGTGTATAAGACAGGACTACTGGGCTCCATGCTGATTCCTAGGACCTATAATTGCATCAGCCTGTGCCTTAGCTTCCCACCAACAAGAAGGGCAAAGGACATCCACCCTTACTCTTACCTCATAGTTGTCCTACCAGTCTCTAGGAACTCCAGATAATGTAGTAGGCCAGGGTTGCCCTAAATTACACCCTGCAAAGTGGCCTTAGTTTAAGAACTGGCTAATTTTAAGAACTTTCCTATTTCACACTGAATGCTAACCCTATATTCTCTAGTTTCAACAGCTTCCTAATATGGACCAGACCTATTCCAAGATCTGAGCACACTTTGTAATAATCATTTGAGAGCCCTATAATTTCTGTAACCAGCCTCTGCACTTTCTATTTCCCTTCAGGGCACAGATCAAAGGTATTACTTTTAGCAAAAGTACTTGCATTATTTCATTTTTAGATAGGCCAAAAGGTAGATGTCTAATGTACAGGCTTGACAGGGTGAGGGAAAAAATGTAAGGTCTTTTCCAATATACAAGTAGATGCCATCCACTCCTAAGTCCAGCCCTGGAAGGATGTCCTTCCAACATAAGGGGAGATATGGCCCCTGGCTGGGTTGTTCACCTTAGCATCTTCAATAGGATGGTCTCTGTATCAAAGAATCCTGGAATGTTTGGAGAGAGTGGAGGGTATACAGAATAGTGAGGAGTGAACATAGATCCTGTGAGAAATGATGAGAGATCTTGGGAAGTTCAGCCTCCTAAAGGAATTATTAATTCAACACACATTGATGGGTTTCTTTTATGTATGGGCAGAGTTCTGTAGTCAATTCTAGGGAAAGGTATGGGCACGATGCCCAGGAGGGGACAAAGCAGCTATTTTTAAATACTACAAAGACTCTCAAGTAAAAGAGCAGAAGGATCAAGGGGAAAGGGAGCTAACATGTAATGAGCTTCATGTGTCAGGAATTTTACATGTAGTGTATATTTAATGCGCAACCTGAAACCCACACGTCATGGGCCCACATGCAGGGGGCTGAGAAGATTGTTCTCTGCCTTTACCTTTACACCAGTCCACCTGAATTGAGTAGTTTTTTTCTTCTTGGTGGCCCAACTAACGATCTGGTCTCATCAGGTGCTCATTAATTAAACACATATGCACACAGTGTTAACTCAAGGCTCCAGTCTATGGAAATATTAAAGCAGAGTCTGATTTACTATCTATCAGGGACACTACCAAAGGAATTCCAGCAATGGGTGGAAGTATGCGGAAAGCGTAGGGGCTATAATTAGAAAGAACCCCAGTTCACTGCAAAACCCACTGGTTTTGGGCAGCTACTTCATCTCTTTGAGCCCTCATTTCTCCAACTGTTTATGAGTGATAAATGTAGGTAAAGAAGCTAACAAACAGTAGATACTTATTACTTACTCCCCATATTTGCAGCTCAGTGCTTCTAAACCTCTTTTCTGTGATAGGAAAGATGCACTGCAACCTGTCTTCCTCACACCAGTAAAGGCAGAAAGGCCTGCCTATCCCAATGTCTGGACTTCCCTGGTGACTCAGCAGTAAAGAATCCTCCTGTAATGTAGACAATGTGGGTTTGATCCCTGGGTTGGGAAGATCCCCTGGAGAAGGAAATGGCAACCTACTCCAGTATTCTTTCTGGGAAAATCCCATGGACAGAGGAGCTTGGTGGGATACAGTCCATGGGTTCACAAGAGTCGGACACTACTTAGCGACTAAACCACCACCACCATCCATCCCAATGTCTAAAAAGCCAAATTAGAGCTAATTTTTTAGCTTATGACTTAATTATTTTAATATACAGAGAATTTTTCATGGAACTTCTCTTCCCTTAAAGCTACCAGTAGCCCTTATCAGTCATTTATACCACAGTGTGAATGAGCTTGAGATGCTTCCCTTAAGAGCACTTTTCAAGATTGGGTTGAAGATGGCATCAGACTCCCAGTGTCTGGGTGAAAATTATCTTTACAAATAAAGTGAGTCCTTCATATACACGCTGCCATTTTTTAGTGCTCCCTTTGCTCCATGCCTTATCAACATGCAAACTTTTTACTAGAGAAAGTAAGGCAAAATGTACATTTTCTAATAAAGCAGAAATAATTACTTTGGATAAGCTTTGAGCAAGACCATGTAGATTTATTAAAAACCAAAATTTTAATTTACATGTATATTGAAAAAACATATTTTTGCAGAATTTTCTTGTTTATACATCCCCACAAGCCTCAACAAAATTGAATATTATAATCAGAAAGATTTCATCAGGGTTCATTTTAGAACAGTATAAATAGAAATCGAACATTTCAGGAAATGATTGGCTTTAGCTGGAAGATACAAAATTTAATTTTTCAGCATACAGTTGTCAAGATATTATTTCTGTAGCTCCCACCTTGAATTGTAGGGGAAGACACATTACTATTTGCATAAGCAGAATAGTGAATGGCTAAAAGCCGCTTTCATTTACTCAGTTAGACAGGATGAGATTATGAAATAGATTCTTATGAAGAAATAAAGAGGGTTTTAACTTTTTCTGGTTACAAAATACACAGATGTTTAGCTCACTTCCTCCTCTATTTTATTTGCAGAGCACTTAGAATTGTAACTGAATTTACTTCACTTCTCTGTTTCACAGGTCACCCTGAGGATAAAGTTAGGCTGGGATAACCACCACTCTTCCCTTTGGGACCAAATTGTCAAGGAACATGACCACAGGATTTCTGACTCCCTGAGGGCAATTTTTCAGTAAAGAGTGACTAGAATCAGAAGAATCTTGGACTTTTATTTTCTCTCTCTTTTCCTTCCAACGCCCTTCTCCCCAACACTGCCCCCATCTAACTAAGTCACGTAGATGAGAGGGGAGGATGGTCAAGAGGGAGTGTAAGAAATTGTCCTAATACCTTGAAGATACTTGAATGAATCATGTACAAAGAGGTTTTCAGAAACCAGAAAACATATTGCTCTGTCTCATTTTACACTAATTCAATTTTTTGAGTCCATATTTATTTCTTAGTCTTGGATTAGTCTCCTGAAATGTTATGTATTTACACAAATCAAAGGACTTTAAAAAATGAGGTATAATTAGCATATAGCAATATGATAGTTCAGGTGTACAATATACTAATTCAATATTTGTTTATATAGTAAAATGAGCATCACAATAAATCTAACTAATGACTATCTGCATACATAGTTATACATTTTTTTCTTGTGATGAGAACTTTTAAAATATAATCTTAGCAATTTTCATATATGTAATATAATACTATTAACTATAGTCACCATGATGCATATCACCCAAGAACTTTTAATGTACAAAGTTTATGGATAATCCTCTATAATCTTAAAAATGAAATTATTCATAAATGGAGTAGGGAATCTTTGAGCAGATTTTTGTTGTTTTAAAGCAAGTTAAAATCAGTAGCAACTATTCACGAAAATAATCACACATTTAACTTTTTCTCACTAATGGTTTGAGGCCAGCTAAAAATTCAAGATACAGAGAATGATGGAACATGCAACAGGATGAAAACCTAGAGCCCATGTCACTTAAGTAAACTTTCCAGACTTTTATTAATAGCTATGCAAATCTTCAGGCAAAATCCTCTAAATTTTCTTAGAATACATCCTTCCTTTATATCTGACAATTTTTTATAACTGTCTAATTGAAACTCTTTAGAGATTAGTTTGAGTTAAATAAAGGTGGAGAATAATATAAAACTACAGCTGGACCATTGCACAGTACACTATTTCTACCTAATAAATTAGTGCATATTTTAATTTAGTAAAAATCAAGTGATCTGACAACACAATCTTTGCCAGCACTTGTGATAACAAGCTGTCTCTTGGCATCCATATTTATTGATTATTGATAAATCAGCTTAACATTTTTGGGGAAATAAGCAGAGTATAAATCAGTTAAGCAAAGGGAAAAATTTTCTAACAGCTAACTTTAGTCACAAAGTCATTTTAGAGCCTGAGTAAATCTGTAAAATGAAGAAAGTACTTCATGCCCCTCTTCCTCTCTCATCCACTTTCGTGGCTAAATGGAGTGAATAAGCAGAAACCTAAAATGTTGGCCACTGAGTAGCCAAACAGCCTGGAAGTAACTTGCTGATTGCTGAAAGAAGTGAGTCTAATGATGAACTCAAAACAAAGATAATTTTTATCATCAGCTAGGTTACAAGTGAGGCATCCTTGGTTCAAAATTCAGGAAATCAGAAAATACTCACAATCATTATAAATGTACCCAAGAACTCGGAGAGCGTTTCCTTGGCTAAAGTGTTCTTCAAGACCAATCTCTGCTTCAAGCTTTTTTTCTTTTGTTCCATCTCAGGCTGCATCTTGGGGCTTCTTCAAAGACCACTCGTTTCACCAACACCTGCTTCTGCTGATCCCTACTTCACTGGCACATAAAAGTTTTTAACAACTGCTCACAGGTTCCTGGTGATGTCTGATTCAGTTATCCAGTCCCAATTAGAACCCGGGGTTTACTCCTCTGGTGGTGAAGTCGTCATTCCGTGGTTGCTGCTGTTTATTTGAAATGGCGAGGTAGAACCTGAAATCCTGAAAACAACCCTTTTTGTGCCTGATGGATTAATCATTACCTTTCTTTTCATGGTACTTTTTTTCTCTGTTGTTTTTTTTTTTTTTCTTCAAGAGATGAGAAAAGAGATGTATTGGTTGCGTCGTTGCCAAACCACAGCGATGGGCTGCAGTCCAGGAGAGATTTACATGTTGCACAATTGCAAGCTTCTGACTTTTTTTTTTCTATTTAGAAATGGTTGGTTGAAGTGTAGCTTGGAATTGTCAAATCAGGCACATATACATCCAGTGTAAACATTCTTCTCTGAAGGCACTTTCATGCACATTATAGAACATGAATAAAATATAGATGTGTCGTTCTGCAAAATTAATCATGCTTTTTTTCTTCCAATAACATTTCAGTGATTTAATTACAGCTCCCTGATGATGTTGAGACCACTGCATTTGTTCCAGAGAAGAAGAAATTACCATGTCTGTGCTCAGTGTCTCAGTCACTCTTTGTGACCCCATGGACTGTAACCCACCAGGCTCCTCTGTCCATGGGATTATCCCAGGAAGAACACCAGAGCGGGTTGCCATTTCCTTCTCCAGGGCCTCTTCTTGACCCAGGGATCCAACCTGCATCTCCTAGCAGGCAGATTCTTTACCACTGAGCCACCTGGGAAGACCTGAAGAAATTAACATACAGAGAGACAATTGCAAGTTTCACATGGCAAGTCTGTAGAACAGAATGGGATCTCCCGTTTGGATCCTATAGCTGGGATTCATTTACCCAAGATAGCTTGGAATCAAGAATCAGGATGATGGATAAACGAACGTCTTAAGACGCATTCTAGTTCGAAAACCAAGTTGCTGTCTTTCATTTACCATGAAATACTTAGGCAAAATCTATAGTAAGTAAACAACAATAGCTTGAAAGTCTATACTGCTTAGAGATCACTGAGTTAGAAAGAGCTCAACCTGAGTATATGTCATCCCAATTAAACAAGAAAGGGAGTAAAGATACCTAAACAAGGCTCCTGGGTTATATTTTTTAAGTTTGATGAATAACATCCCGGCAGACAGCAAACTGTGTTCGAGACGAGCTTCTCATCACATCAAACGTTCAAGTCTTGTTTTTCAAAACTAGTTTGAAGAAGTAGAATCCAGTGGTTGTTTCTGAATCCCAAAACAGTCCCATGGAATTTGTACCCAGGCTGTGTGCTTCTTCCCAACTCTCCCACAGAGAAGCCAGCTCTGTTTCAGGCCCTCCCCTATCTTTGCAGGAGGCCCACAGTTATTCCCAGTTAAGGAGGCAGATTGGAAGAGAAGGAAGGGCCTGGAGAAAAGAGCTGCAGATATTTCAAGGACAGAAGACATACCTAGTGTAAAATTGAAGTCAAGAGTTTAGGTCTAAAGAGATTATAACTTGCCTGAGAATATGCCATTGCCAAAACAGTAATCAAGTATTTGACTAACTCCTGGTTAAATTATGGATACTATTGTCTAGAAGAGTTATTTATGACTGCACTAAGTACCCAAGTACCAGTGGATGGACCAGAGAAACAGGACTTTATTGTTGTGTTTACAACTGATACCACACAAGGGTGTTCTCTGCTTTCCACTCCCTCACCTAACAAACATTTATGGCACACTCATTGTGTGCTGTGCCAAGCACTGTACTTAACACAAGCACGTGGGGTTCTTGCCCCTTAAAGAGCTCAGAGTCTCATGAGGGAAGCAAGCATGAGTGAAATAATCATATACACAGAAATGTGAAATCACAGCAGAGATGTATGCTATGGAGGTAGAGGATATATTTCTATGAGCAAATATAAGCAGGGAATTTCACCTTGCTGGAGATCTCTGATAGCTTCTCTAAGGATATCATGTCTGAGCTGAGATCAGAAGGAAGGAAAGAGGTTAATCACATGAAGTGGGGAATGTCTTGGGGGGTGAGGATGGGAACGGTATAATGTGTAGCCAAGAATGAGAGAAATGACTGGCTCCCAGAGGCAGCAAAGGAGTACAGAGCAAAATGAGCCTAATTCAGGGGACAGACCATACTGAGCCTTGTAAATCATGTTCAAGATAAGAGCAATAATAAGTCACTGAAGTGGTTTAAGCAGAAACAGGACACCATTAGATTTGAGTATTAAAAAAAAATTATTTGTTATTTTTGGCGGGACTCGGTTTTCAGTGCTACGTTTGGGCTTTCTCTAGTTGTGGCGAGTGGGGACTCTGTTGAGGTGTGGGGTCTTCTCTTTCTGTGGAGCACGGGCTCTAGGCACGTAGGCTCAGTAGTTGCAGCTTGCGGGCTCTAGAATGCAGGCTTAATAGTTGTGGTGCCTGGGCTTAGTTGCTTCACGGCATGTGGAATCTTCCTGGGCCAGGGATCAAACCCATGTCTCCTGCACTGGCAGGCAGATTCTTAACCAGTGAACCACCAGGGAAGCCCCCGGATTTGAGTTTTAAAAAGATCATCTTAGCTGTGAGGTGGAGAGGGTATTGGAGAGGGCCTAAAAGTGGATATATGTAGACATTGGGGGATATTACAGAATGCCAGGACTAGGTGGTAGCTTTCACAATGGACAGAAATAGAAGAGTTCTATATATCTTAAAATTGGAAGGGCTTTATGGATTGGATATGAAGGATGAGGAAAAGGAACTCAAGTTTAATGGCTATATTCCTGGCTTGTTGGGGAAAGAGGGGCTAAGCACCCAGAGAGGAAATGTTGGAAGAGGACCAGGGCTGCAAGGGAAGGTCGTGAATTCTGCTTGTGCAGGTTGAGCCTCAGGGACTCTCTAGTGCTTCTGAGAGGAGATGTCAAGTAGGAAATGGTCTGTATTCTGAAGAAAGGTCTATGTGCTGATCGAGGTGATAACTGAAGCCTTGAATAAAGATGAGGTTACAGGCTTCCCAGGTGTCACAGTGGTAAAGAATCCCCTGCTAATGCAGGTTTGATCTCTGAATGGGAAAGATTTTCTGCAGAAGGAAATGTCTATTCACTCCAGTACTCTTGCCTGGAGAATCCCATGGACAGAGGAGGCTGGCAGGTAGGCTATAGTCCACAGGGCCGCAAATAGCCAGACACAACTGAGCATGCATGCCATACCTAAAATAAAATAAAATTGAATCAATTTTTTAAAAAAAGATAACCTTAGGGGAGCATTTATAGAAAGCAGAAGTTGAGCTTGTGGTACTAAACATTTCAAATCTTTTCTTTCATTCTACCTTCAGAGGACAGTTACCCTTTTCACCTCCATCACCATGAATTCATCCTCAAACCTAATTCACTCACACTCCCCTTTGCAAAGCACCCTCATACCAAAGGTCCTCTTGGGTAATGAGGCTGCTTAATTTCTTTCATTTACTCATCCAGAAAAACCTTTTATTATTTACCATACATCACGCACAGCATTAAGCAGTAGGGATTCAAAAATAAGGTAGACAGATCTCTACTTTTAAGAATTTATGCAGTCTAAGTGACAAATATCTCCAAATGAATACATCGTATGGTAAAGCAGAAGCATGTGCAAAATACTAAACCAAAACTCCACTTATCACCACATAGACATCCTAGAAGCTACTGTGCAGTGCCAATGCAATGACTCATTCTGCCACCAACAGTCCTAAAATTGTGCATACCTAGACACAGTGCCAGGCTAAATCTTTGGGGCTAGCCTACCTACCTCTTTTATTTATTTATTTATCTCAGTTTCCTCATCTTTTATTATTTAAACATTTTAATTAGAGTATAGTTGATTTACAATTTTGTACCCAGCTCTTCTATCCCCCGCCCTTCCTTCTCTGTCCCTCCCTAACCTCAGCATTGTCTTCTCTGCTTTTTACTGAAGAAGAGAAACCATCTTTTCCACCAGCATGGGATTCAACAAGTTTGTTGTTCTTAAGGAGAACCATCTCTTACTCCGACCTGACTTCCCCAACCTCTTCTACTTTGGCCAACTTAATCCCCACTCTAGTTCAAAAGCCCCTTTGATGGCCACTGTTGGGATTGTGTCACTATCTCCTCTCTCAAAATCTTTCATACCAGACTACCTCCCACTGACTAAAACTTCCAGTTCCCACCTTTCACCCACTCTCTTCCATCAGTCTGCTTCACATCCTCTTCATAGATTACAGTCTGTCAACTCCTCCCTCTCCACCCAGCTCTTACCTCACTATCACCCAGGTTAATGATGCACTTACCAGTGTCTCGGTTCCACTGACCCCTTGACTTTCTTCCACACCCACATTGCCAAAGCCCAACTCTTAAGTAAATTCAACCATTGGCGTCTCTCAAACTCTATCCTCCCACAATGCTGAATAATGCTGAAAAATTATATAAAGGTACTGATTGACCCTAAAGATAGCTGTAATCTATCAGCAATGGCCCCAAATCTTTAGTTAACCTTTTATTTCAAAGGTTCCAGACTTTAGGATGCTTTCATATCACCCATCTTCAGAAACTATGATTTGGTAGATCTGGGATGGAGCCCAGGAATCTTGCATGTATTCCTGGTAGTTCAGATCCCACGCACTATTTCATTCTGCTGCTGCTGCTGCTAAGCTGCTTCAGTTGTGTCCGACTCTGTGCGACCCCATAGACGGCAGCCTACCAGGCTCCCCTGCCCCTGGGATTCTCCAGGCAAGAACACTGGAGTGGGTTGCCATTTCCTTCTCCAATGCATGACAGTGAAAAGTGAAAGTGAAGTCACTCAGTCGTGCCGACTCTTAGCGACCCCGTGGACTGCAGCCTACCAGGCTCCTCCATCCATGGGATTTTCCAGGCAAGAGATTTCATTCTCTGCAGCAGCAATATATCTCTTCCATGCTCCTCCAGTTTCCTGTTCCAATCCTCCTACTCAGCTGATGATCTTTTATCCCAATCCACTGAGAAAACACACAAGTTCATTAGCTATAATACTTTTGTACCTCTTCTCTTCAAAAAGTTGCCCTAATTTTATTTATAATGTCCTCCTTCCCTTTGCTTTCTTTCTAAAGTTAGCTCTGATGCTGGTGTACTGTTCCAGCCCCTCTGAGACCTTCCAATTAACATTTTCCTCACTCTCTCAATCTCTTTCCCCCACTGGCTTCTTTCCTGGGTCTTAAAAAGAGGTTCAGGTCTTAATTCTCCTGCAAAATGTTCCTTCAGAAGTATTTCACCTTAAATTTCAGTCTTAATCCATTTGGGCTACTATAACAAGACCCCATATATAGGGTGTTTTACGCAGCAATCATTTATTTCTCACAGTTCTGGAGGCCAGAAATCTGGGAGTAGGATGCCAGTAAGGTTGGGAGAGGGTGAGGGTTTCTTTCCTGGTGTAGACAGCGACCTTCTTGTTGCGTTCTCACATGGCTGAAAGAGAGCTCTAGTCTTGATCCTCTTTTAAAGCTACCAATCCCACCATGGAGACTCCACTCCCTTAACTTCATTCAAAACCAATTTCCTCTCAAAGTTCCCCCAATCAAAACACCACATTTGGGAATTAGGGCCTCAACCTAGGAATTTGGGGATGACACAAACATTCAATTCATGGCAACCATTTCATCTGTCTCCTCTGCCTTTTTTCATTTCTAGTGGGAAAAAATAAGCACTTTACCTTGAGCAAAATAAATCATACTAAATTGAAAAAAATTCAGAAGTATTTAAATTAAAATAAAAATCTCTTATAATCCCAGCTCTTGTAGTTTATCGCTATTAACAGGTTGAAATATACCCCCCTAGACTTTTTCAGTAGATCTACATAAATATTTCTCCCTTTTTCCCTAAAAGTGGGATTATATTATACATACTAGATTAATGTGTTTTAAATTTTTCTGTCATTTTCTATGCCAGTGTATAACTCATCTTTTTAATGACTGTATAATATTCAATTATATAAATGCCATAAATTAAACAGCTTCCCTTCAATAGACAATTAGTTGTTGCCACCTCCTCCCACACACATTAAATGAATATCTATCCTTATATATATATACTTATCTCTCTGTCTCTTAGAAGAACTGTCTAGAAGTTGAATTACTAGTCAAAGAATATGCATATATAAAGTTTTATAAAAGTTCCTGCTTCTGCAGGATTCACCTCGTGGTCCAGTGGTTAAGACTCTGCACTTGCTGTGCAGGGGCATGGGTTCAGTCTCTGGTCAGGTAGGATCCTACATGCCTCACAGTGAAGCCAAGGGGGAAAATGTATCTATTTCTCTCATTCTCTTTAATATTGGTTAATGTAAATTCTTTCTAATTCTCCCACTATAGCAGTTAAAAAATAAAATTGTTTTCATATGCATTTATTTGGTTAACTGTGAGGTTGGATAGAACTAACACTCAAAAACTGTTAGAACTAACACCCAAAAAAGATGTCTTTTTCATTATAGGGGACTGGAATGCAAAAGTACAAAGTCAAGAAACACCTGGAATAACAGGCAAATTTGGCATTGGAGTACAGAATGAAGCAGAGCAAAGGCTAATAGAGTTTTCCAAGAGAATACACTGGTCATAGCAAACACCCTTTTCCAACAACACAAGAGAAGACTCTATACATGGACATCACCAGATGGTCAACCAAAATTAGATTGATTATATTCTTTGCAGCCAACGATGGAAAAGCTCTATACAGTCAGCAAAAACAAGACTGGGAGTTGACTGTGGCTCAGATCATGAACACCTTATTGCCAAATTCAGACTTAAATTGAAGAAAGTAGGGAAAACCACTAGACCATTCAGGTAGGACCAAATCAAATCCCTTATGATTATACAGTGGAAGTGAGAAATAGATTCAAGGGATTAGATCTGATAGAAAGAGTGCCTGAAGAACTATGGACAGAGGTTCATGAGACATTGTACCTGAGGCAGGAATCAAGACCATCCCCAAGAAAAAGAAATGAAAAAAGCAAAATGGCTGACTGAGGAGGCCTTACAAATAGCTGTGAAAAGAAAAGAAGCAAAAAGCAAAGGAGAAAAGGAAAGATATAAGCATCTGAATGCAGAGTTCCAAAGAATAGCAAAAAGAGATAGATAAGAAAGCCTTCTTCAGTGATCAATGCAAAAAAATAGAGGGAAACACAGAATGGGAAAGACTACCTTCAAGAAAATTAGAGATACCAAGGGAACATTTCATGCAAAGATGAGCACAATAAAGGACAGAAATGATATGGACCTAACAGAAGCAGAAGATATTAAGAAGAGGTGGCAAGAATACACAGAAGAACTATACAAAAACCATCTTCATGACCCAGATAATCACAATGGTATGATCACTCACCTAGAGCCAGACATCCTGGAATGTGAAGCCTAGTGGGCCTTAGGAAACATAACTACTAACACAGCTAGTGGAGGTGATGGACTTCCAGTTGAGCTATTTCAAGTCCTGAAAGATGATGCTGTGAAAGTGCTGCACTCAACATGCCAGCAAATTTGGAAAACCCAGAAGTGGCCACAGGACTGGAAAAGGTCACTTTTCATTCCAACACAAAAGAAAGGCAATGTCAAAGAATGCTCAGACTACAGCCAATTGTACTCATCTCACATGCTAGTAAAGTAATTCTCAAAATTCTCCAAGCCAGGCTTCAGCAATACATGAACTGTGAACTTCCAGATGTTCAAGCTAGATTTAGAAAAGGCAGAGGTACCAGAGATCAAATTGCCAACATCCGTTAGATCATTGAAAAAGCAAGAGAGCTCCAGAAAAACATGTACTTCTGTTTTATTGACTATGCCAAAGCCTTTGACTGTGGATCACAACAAACTGTGGAAAATTCTTCAAGAGATGGGAATACCAGACCACCTGACCTGTCTTTAAGAAACCTGTATGCAGGTCAGAAAACAACAGTTAGAACTGGACATGGAAGAACAGACTGTTTCCAAATCGGGAAAGGAGTATGTCAAGGCTGTATAATGTCACGCTGCTTATTTAACTTATATGCAGAGTACATCTTGAGAAATGCTGGGCTGGATGAAGCACAAGCTGGAATCTAGATTGCCAGGAGAAATATCAATAACCTCAGATATACAGATGACATCACCCTTATGGCAGAAAGCGAAGAACTAAAGAGCCTCTTGATGAAAGCGAAAGAGGAAAGTGAAAAAGTTAGCAAAACTCAACATTCAGAAAACTAAGATCATGACATCTGGTCCCATCACTTCATGGCAAATAGATGAGGAAACAGTGGAAACAATGGCAGACTTTATTTTCTTGGGCTCCCAAATCACTGCAGATAGTGACTGCAGCCATGAAATTAAAAGACGCTCCTTGGAAGAAAAGCTATGACCAACCTAGACAGCATATTAAAAAGCAGAGACATTACTTTACCAACAAAGGTCTGTCTATTCAAGGCTATGGTTTTTCCAGTAGTCATGTATGGATGTAAGAGTTGGGCTATAAATAAAGCTGAGCACCAAAGAATTGATGCTTTTGAACTGTGGTGTTGGAGAAGACTCTCAAGAGTCCCTTGGACTGCAAGGAGATTCAATTAGTCCATCCTAAAGGAAATCAGTCCTGAATATTCATTGGAATGACTGATGCTGAAGCTGAAACTCCAATACTTTGGCCACCTGATGCGAAGAACTGACTCATTTGAAAAGACCCTGATGCTGGGAAAGATTGAAGGTGGGAGGAGAAGGGGAAGAAAGAGGATGAAATGGTTGGATGTCATCACCGACTCAATGGGCATGAGTTTGAGTAAACTCTGGTAGTTGGTGATGGACAGGGAGGCCTGGTGTGCTACAGTCCATGGGGTCGCAAAGAGCCAGACACGACTGAGTGACTGAACTGACTGATTGAGATTGGGTATCTTTCATGTGCTAACTATTTGTGTCCTTTTATATGTTCGAATTTATGTCCTCTACCCCCTTTCATCAGGTTCATTTTTAATAACTTTTGTCACTCTTTACAATATAAAAATATAAATCTTTTATCTATTATACATGGCAAATAATTTTCTGTTTAATCCTTTATGTTTTATTTATAATGATGATGTGTGGCTGCCATATAGAAATTTATAAAATTTGTAAACTTAAGTCTATAAATATTTTTCTGTATGGTTACTAAATTTGATATTTATGGTAAAAGATCTGGCTAAAATTTATTTAATTTATTTAAATTTATTTAATTTGGCTAAAATTATGCCAAATTACAAACATATTAAGCTTTGTTTTATATTTTATTCCATGATTTTACTTTACACACTTAATTTTTAATTTTTTTAGGATATATTATGATATATAGTGTAAGGCAGAACTCTAACATTATTCCAAAATATTTTGGCAAGTTTTTCAACACTATTTGGTTTGGAATTCCATCTTTCCTGTATAAAAAAAATCCTGGAAGTAAAATAGTGATTTTAGTTACTGTAGTCTTGCAAGACATTTTGATGTCTGTCTGGTAGAATAGATCCCTCCTTATTACTATTTTCAAATATTTATTAGGTAAGTGAACTTTAAAATCATTTAAAAAGTCTCATATCCTCCCAACTCTAATTAATGAAAGAGCATTAACTTTATGGATAAAGTTATAATATTGAATATTCCCTTCAGAAATATGCTTCTTATCTCTCCATTTATTCAAGTCTTTTTTATGTCCTTAAGTAAGTTTACATTATTTTCTCCACTGGGTCTTGCAAATTCTTAAATTCTTATTTCTAGGCATTTGATATTTAGTTGTCTCTATTTGGGGAATTAGAATGAGATCTTCTTTATAAATCTGACTGATCATTACAAGCAAATTTCTGCATGTATGTCTTTAATATTCACATCCTAATGAGCTTTATTACAGTTTTAAATAGTTATCTAGTTGACATTGTAGTGAACAGCATTAGTGTCCTACTTGGCATCTTTTAAGCCCTCTTTCAAATAGTACTAGATTTTTATTTGGATATCCACTACTTTTTCTGAGCAACTATAGGCTTTAGGTAGAACACTGATTAAGGGTAAACACTAGTCTAAGGTTTAAGGGTAAAAATAGACTAGTTTAACCTATGAGAATCATTTTCCCACCCTTGAAACCATGCCTGGTTCAGAAATAATAATGTGGTTCAAGTGGGGCCAATGAAATTTGAGAAGAAACTTTCTGAGGCTTTGGAAAGAAATTCCTCAGCTCTCTGAAGCTGTAAGAAACCGGTTCTCTGTCATTCCCTGGACATGAACAAGGGAGCTTGTAGCTCCAACTATTGTAGACACCCATCCCATAACTTTGAGGGGAGCTAGCCTTCCAATTCGACTGAGTGACTTCCCTTTCACTTTTCACTTTCATGCATTGGAGAAGGAAATGGCAATCCACTCCAGTGTTCTTGCCTGAAGAATCCCAGGGACCGGGGAGCCTGGTGGGCTGCCATCTGTGGGGTCGCACAGAGTCGGGCACGACTGAAGCGACTTAGCAGCAGCAGCAGCAGCCTTCCAATTAAGCTGACACAGGGACCAGAATGCAGCTGAGTCCTTAGTGATATCACTGAATTACTGGGTCAACCAACACTGAGGCCCATGCCATTTCTGGACTTGTAGTTATGTAAACCAATAATGTTTAATATTTTCAAAACCAGTTTGAATGAGATTTCCGTTCATTTCAATATTAAAAAACCTAAATTTTTTCATTATCTTAAATTTTTAAGATAGAATATAATGAACTATAAATGATCATCCTTTGCTCTCTCTTTTTTCTTTTTAATCTTTATATTTATTTTTCTTGCCTTAGTATATGGGTAGAAATCATTACAAAAATATTGAATCATAATTATAAAAACAAGCATCCTTGTTCTGTTCATTAATTTAGAGACAATGCCTTTAGTGAACTGTTAAGTTTCATGTTTCTTGTTTAATCATGAGATTTTTTTAAAAAATGTAAGCAATGTGATTTTAAAAACAGGGATGAATGTTGGAATCTATTAAAATGTCTGTTGAATATTTACTGAGGCTATTACATTTCAAAAAATTCTTCTATTTCTTATGTTATTACTTAATTATACTATATTTTAAATGTTCTTATATTCCTGAAAAGATCCCTATTTAGTCATGATACACATACACAAATACTGCTAGGTTTAATTTTTGAATATATAGTTTTTTATTTTCTTTTGGCTTGGAAATTATAAGTAGGTGATTTGTGTTTTATTTGTCCAGTTTGATATCAGACATACTATTTATGAGCAAAAAAGCTGGAAAGTTTTCCATATTTCTCTATCCTATAGAACAATTTAAATAACCTAAGAATGATTTGTTCCTTAAAAATAATGGGTTCCGTTTATACACAAATGTGGACTAATCTGGGCTTCCCAGCTGGTGCTGGTGGTAAAGAACCTGCCTGCCAATGCAGGAGACATAAGAGACATGGGTTTGATCCCTGGGTTGGGAAGATCCTCTGGAGGAGGGCGTGGCAACCCATTCTAGTCTTCTTGCCTGGAGAATCCCATGGACAGAGGAGCCTGGAGGGCTACAGTCCATAGGGTTGAAAACAGATACAACTGAGGTAACTTACCATGCATGCACGCAACCATGAGCCAATCTCCTCTTTGACTAGCATATCTTTGAGAAGATTTTGCTGCTGCTGCTGCTGCTGCTGCTGCTGCTAAGTCGCTTCAGTTGTGTCTGACTCTGTGTGACCCCATAGAGGGCAGCCCACTAGGCTCCT
>NW_011494638.1:6261759-6265007 GCF_000754665.1 Bison bison bison | reverse complement strand
GCAAGAATACTGGAGTGGGTTGCCATTTCCTTCTCCAATGCATGAAAGTGAAAGTGAAGTCACTCAGTCGTGCCTGACTCTTAGCAACCCCATGGACTGGAACCTACGAGGCTCCTCTATCCATGGGATTTTCCAGGCAAGAGTACTGGAGTAGGGTGCCATTCCTTCTCTGGTTAGTTGCTCAGTCATGTCCAACTCTTTCTGATCCTATGGACTGTAGTCCCCCAGTCTCCTTTGTCCATGGAATTTTCCAGGCAAGAATACTGGAGTGGATTGCCATTCCAGTACCTACTATATAGTTACTGTTATTTATGTGTCTTAAGTGATTTTTCGGCTTCCCTTGTAGTTCAGATGGTAAAGAATCTGCCAGCAGTGCAGAAGACCTGGGTTTGATCCCTGTGTTGAGAATATCCCCTGGAGAAGAGAATGGCAATCCACTCCAGTATTCTTGCCTAGAGAATTCCATGGACAGACCATGGGGTCGTAAACAGTTGAACACGACTGAGTAACTAACACACATAAGTGATTTTTGGTCAGTTACTCTTTTCTAAAAATTATTTTATTTGCCATAGATTTTTAAAATTAGTAATCCTGATGTACCAAACAATTTTAAAGCATCCTTTTTCATTTCAAAACTTATTTACTTATGTTTTCCTCTCTTTTTGCCTTGATCCCTACCAGACAGATATCTCTTTCATAGTTATTTCTGAAGAACAATGTACTGATTTTATTTGTAAGTTTATATTTCTCCTGATTTAGTTTAATTTCTTTCATTGTTCTTATGTCTTTAAGTTTACTGATTAATTCATTTATATTCTTTCTTGTAGAAGTAATTAAGGTTATGAATTTTCCTCTGAGAACTGCTTGTGTTCAACTATTGTTAATTCTTAGAAAAATCTGTTATTTCTGTTTGATTTCCCTTTTACCAAATAGATATTTGTTGGTGTGATTTTTTTAAACATACTATCCAAGGAAGTTTTATTATTGGTATCTAACTTGATTGTAGAATATTCAGAGAATGTCTCATAAGGTTTCAAATTTGTGGGCTATATTGTAAAAGTTCTTGTGGCCTAATATATAATCTAAGTTTTCTAATACTCTTCCATGTTCGGTTCTTACTGTTGCTTCTTGACCTGCATACAGCTTTCTCAGGAGACAAGTAAGGTGGTCTGATACTCCCATTTCTTTAAGAATTTTCCACAGTTTGTTGTGATCCACACAGTTAAATACTGTAGCTTAGTCAGTGAAGCAGAGGTAGATGTTTTTCTGGAATTCCCTTGCTTTCTCTTTGATCCAATGGATGTAGGCAATTTGATCTCTGGTTCCTCTACCTTTTCTAAATCCAACTTGTATATCTGGAAGTTCTCAGTTCACATACTGCTGAAGCCTAATTTGAGAGATTTTGAGCATAATCTTGCTAGCACGTGAAATTACATGATAATTTGAACATTGTTTGGCGTTACACTTCTTCAGGATTGGAACAAAAACCGATCTCTTCTAGTCCTGTGGCCACTGCTGAGTTTTCCAGGTTTACTGACTAACATATTGAATGCAGCGCTTTAACATCATCATGTCTTGGGATTTGAAATAGCTCAGCTGGAATTCTGTCACCTCCACTAGTTTTGTTCATAGTAATGCTTCCTAAAGCCCACCTGAGCTCACACTCCAGGATTTCTGGCTCTAGGTGAGTGACCACACCATCGTGGTTATCTGGGCCATTAAGATCTTTTTTGTACAGTTCTTCTGTGTATTCTTGCCACCCCTTCTTAATCTCTCCTGCTTCTGTTAGGTCCTTACCGTTTCTGCCCTTTATGTTACACAAAGTTATATATTCATATAATCAAGATGAATGATTGTTATATTATTATATTTATTATTTTTGTTTTTTATTATTGCATAACAAATTACCACAAACCTAGCATCTTAACACAACACAGATTTGTTATCTGATAGAATTTTGTAGGCCAAGGTGGTGTGGATGGTTCCTCTGCTCAAATCTCACAAGGCTGAAATCAAGCTGTTAGCCAGCCATTAGCCAGTGTCCTTATCTGAAGGCTCATCTAGAAATTTCTTCATTTGGGAATGGCCTAGACCACATTTTAAGGGTTCCCCTAATTAAATCCATATCAACCAGGATAACCTTTCTTTTGTTTAACTCAAAGTCAATTGATTAGTGTTGCCAACTGATATAAATTATAGTTGCAAAACCCTTCAGCCGTGTAACCACACAATCACAAGAATGATGTCCCATTGTATTCAAGCCTGGCCCATACACAAGGGAAGTGCACGATAGTGTATACACCAATGGTGGGAAACAGGGACCAACTAGGAATTTTGTCTAACACATTTAACCTATCAAATCCTGAAAAAACTATGTTCATATCTTTCATCCTGATAATAATTTTAGGAAATTCCTGTGTTATTGGAAGATTTTCTTTAATATATGTCTGTACTAGGCAAAGAATAGCAAGGAGAGATTAGAAAGTCTTCCTCAGTGATCAATGCAAAGAAAGAGAGGAAGACAATAGAATGGGAAAGACTAGACATCTTGTCAAGAAATTTAGAGATACCAAGGGAACATTTCATGCACAATAAAGCACAGAAATGGTGTGGACCTAACAGAAGCAGAAGGTATTAAGAAGAGGTGGCAAGAATACACAGAAGAACTATACAATAAAGATCCTAATGGCCCAGATAACCACAATGGTGTGATCACTCACCTAGAGCCAGACATCCTGGAATGTGAAGTCAAGTGGGCCTTAGGAAGCATCATTATTAACAAAGCTAGTGCAGGTGATAGAATTTCAGAGCTATTTCAAGTCCTAAAAGATGATGCTATGAAAGTGCTGCACTCAATATGCCAGCAAATTTTGAAAATTCAGCAGTGGCCACAGGACTGGAAAAGGTCAGTTTTTATTCCAACCCCAAAAAAAGGCAATGCCAAAGAATGCTCAAACTACTGCACAATTGAACTCATCTCACATTCTAGCAAAGTAATGCTCAAAATTCTTCAAGCCAGGCTTCAGCAGTATGTGAACTGTGAAATTTCAGATGTTCAAGCTAGATTTAGAAAAGGCAGAGGTACCAGAGATCAAATTGCCAATATCTACTGGATCACTGAAAAAGCAAGAGAGCTCCAGAAAAACATCTACTTTTGCTTTATTGACTACTCCAGAATCTTTGACTGTGTGGATCACAACAAACTGTGGAAAATTCTTCAAGAGATGGGAATACCAGACCATCTGACC
>NW_011494638.1:6261241-6261659 GCF_000754665.1 Bison bison bison | reverse complement strand
CTGACCTGCCTCCTGAGAAATCTGTATGCAGGTCAGGAAGCAACAGTTAGAACTGGACATGGAACAACAGACTGGTTCCAAATAGGGAAAGGAATACATCAAGGCTGTATAATGTCACCCTGCTTATTTAACTTATAAGCTGAGTACATCATGAGAAATGCTGGGCTGGATGAAACACAAGCTGGAATCAAGATTGCTGGGAGGAATATCAATAATCTCAGATATGCAGATGACACCACCCTTATGGCAGAAAGTGAAGAAGAACTAAAGAGCCTCTTGATGAATATGAAAGAGGAGAGTGAAAAAGTTAGCTTAAAACTCAACATTCAGAAAAGTAAGATCATGGCATCTGGTCCCATCACTTCATGGCAAATAGATGGGGAAACAGTGGAAACAGTGAGAGACATTTTTTTTTTTT
>NW_011494638.1:6247878-6261138 GCF_000754665.1 Bison bison bison | reverse complement strand
GGGCGTCCAAAATCACTGCAGATGGTGACTGTAGCCATGAAATTAAAAGACGCTTGCTCCTTGGAAGAAAAGCTATGACCAACCTAGACTGCATATTAAAAAGCAGAGACATTACTTTGTCAACAAAGTTCTGTCTAGTCAAAGCTATGGTTTTTCTAGTAGTCATGTATGGTTGTGAGAGTTGGACTATAAAGAAAGCTGAGCACCGAAGAATTGATGCTTTTGAACTGTGGTGTTGGAGAAGACTCTTGAGAGTCCCTTGGACTGCAAGGAGATCCAACCAGTCCATCCTAAAGGAAATCAGTCCTGAATATTCACTGGAAGGACCGATGCTGAAGCTGAAGCTCCAATACTTTGGCCACTTGATGCAAAGAGCTGTTTCATTTAAAAAGACCCTGATGCTGGGAAAGATTGAAGGCAGGAGGAGAAGGGGATGACAGAGGATGAGATGGTTGGATAGCATCACCAATGCAATGGACATGAGTTGGAGCAAGCTCTGGGAATTTGAGATAGAAGGGAGGCCTGGTATGCTGCAGTCCATGGGGTTGTAAAGAGTCTGAACTGAGCGACTAAACTGAACTGATACTAAGCAATATTGTTTGTGGGGTGGCTCTGCACTGTGTCCACATGGCTAGGCTCAATGCATCTCCCAGAACTCCCCTTTCTGTATATTTCTCTTGGGGTGGGGCCACCAAAAAGCTTCTCACTGGATGTGGACAGCAGAATTACAAGAGTAGCCATTCTGTAGCTAACACGGGTTACTGCTTGTCTACTGGCTCACCTTGCTGGTGTGAGGCAGCAACCAGGTTGTACTGACTCCGCCTTCCCCTGGTTCCTACTTCAGTTTCTCTGTTCCTGCATTAGCGGTGTGTGTGTGTGTGTGTGTGTGCGCGTGTGCATGCGCAGGCATGCATGCCTGTATAAGTGTGTGTGTCACCGAAGTATCCTAGCTTCTGTAGGATGTTCAGACCTTCAAGGTCAGGGCCAGTAAGAGCTGACAGCTTTCAGCAGTTGTCAGTCTGTGCTTGTGGACTCCTGACTGCTGGTAGTTTCCAGCTTGTTCTTCTTCTCCCTCACTTTTCATCTATGTTCTCTTCCTCACTGCCTGCCATGTGGACCTCACATATGCTCTCCTGTGCTAGTAATTGAACAAACACAAATTAAAACCCCAATGAGATCACAATTCATACCGATCAGATTAGCAAAAACAAAAGATATTATAGTATCTAGTGTAGGCCAGGATTTAGAACCACTGCAATACCAGTACATTGCTTGTGGCAGTATAAATTAATATAATCCATTTTGTGACCACACCCATTTTGGCATTATCTAATAAGTTTGAAGGTGTGGATACCCAATGACCCAGCAATTACACATGAACAAATACACCCTGGGAAAATAATTGCATAAATATACCTACAGGAATGTACAAGACGATTCCTAGCAGCACTATTTCTAATAGTAAAATAACTGGAAACAACACAGATGCTCAAGCGATAGTTAAATGGATAAATAAACTGAGTAAAGTTTTACAAGGGGATGGGCTCCCCTTGTGGCTCCGCTGGTAAAGAATCCACTGCAATGCGGGAGACTTGGGTTTGATCCCTGGGTTGGGAAGATCCTCTGGAGAAGGGAAAGGCTATCCCCTCCAGTTTTCTGGCCTGGAGAATTTCAAGGACTGTATAGCCCATGGGGTCACAAAGAGTCAGACATGACTGAGCAACTTTCACTTTCTTTCACTTTCACCATAAAGAAGTTGAAATTAATGAATTACAGTTAACAAAAAAACAACGTAAATGAAACTCAGAAATATAATGTTGACCCAAAAAAGCTGTTGCAGAAGAATTTATAAAGAATGATTCCTTTTGCATTAATGAAAAAACTTACAAAATTGTTAAACAATTTTTAGGACCCAAGCCGAGGTGGTAAATCTATGAAGAAATGCAAACAGATGCAGAATTATTAGGGTCTATGTCCCCGGAGAGCAGAAAAAAGGGATTTGATGGCTCAGGCAGGGGACAGTAAGGTAATGGTCCTATTGCTCATCATAAATTGGGAGATGTGTTCACAGGTGTTCATTATATCATGAATTTTTATACCTTGCATGTGTTTTATTAGTGAAAAGGAAAAATGAATAAAACATGGAAAAAATAATAGAAGAAATGAGCTCTCTGCTCACTGATTCACCTTGTATGTCTTTGGGAGAGAAATCTTTTTTTGAGTTTTTTAAAAAAAATTTGACCATGCTGCATGGCTTGCGCAATTTCATCCCTAACCAGGGATGAAACCTGGGCCACGGCAGTGACAGCCCCAAACCCTAACCACGAGGCCATCAGGGAACTCCAAGAGAAATCTTTCTGAAACATGATACAGTTACAATTTCCCCTTTTCTAAAGCTCAGTGATTCCCTGTTCTCCAAAGAGTGAAGTCCAGTCTTCCTAGGCTGATATTAAAGGTCTTCCACAAATCTGGCTCCTCCTGACCTGCCCAAATAGGTATATCAATATCCCTCAAATGAAGCCCTCCATTTCTTCTGGAAGGGCCCTTGTAGGTGGCACAAAGTGACTTGCTCATTTCTGCCTGCAAGTTCTTCCTTATGCTCTCTTCATTCACCTCAAATGCCCTTCCTCTGCCTCTCTTCCTGTCCAAACCTTGCTTACCTCATCTTCCTAAGGCCATGACTACTTTCTAACTCATTCATGAAGCCTTCACTCCCAATTCCACTAAGCGGTGAAATGTCTTACAATCCAATGCCCCATTTATGGTGTGTATCACTCACTTAACCCTTAATTATATACAGCTCCTTATCTTTTTTTGTCTGAGTGTGCACATGTGGCTTTTTGTCCCTCCCCAAATAGATGATAAACTCATCAAAAATAAGGACTATGCTTTATAATTCTTGGCATAGCCTAAAGGGCTTAGCACAGTAAACATTTGTCATAACAAAAGATCCTGTCTCAAAAATTTTTTAATGGCATGAGATACTTTGAAAATGCCTTAAACTCGAATCAAATATGGAAACAGTTTTCAAAATTAGTTCTAATTTTGAAATAATATGTGCTATGACTTTCAAATTTTCCAGTTGTACTTCCTCTTCAGAAATATCCTCCCTTACTTGACATTCAGATGTAGCCATTTTTACCCATGTTTTTACATGACCCAAGGTACAAATTTTAACTGTTCAGCTTAAACAAAATTTGCCAGTAATGTGAAAAACAGACCCTACATCCTATCCACTCCCCTGTGTCCTAAAAGACTCAACCTATCTATGACCCTTGACCAAGGGGCTTCAGGAGAGAGGTAAGGAATAGTGTGTCTTAGGGGTTGATAAGAGGTAGATAAGTTTTCAGGAAAGGATAAGAGAGAGAGTACAGAGCCACTTCATGGTGGTCCTGTCAAATAGTCCGCCCTGGAAATATCACCTTCTTTTAATGTACTCCACTTTCATGAATGAAGAAAATCTTTATATCTGTCTTTATCAAACATACAAATCATCTCACAATAAAATTATCATCAAAGAAGTACAACTTAATATTTATAAAAAATCGACTATGGGCAGAATGCTATTGTTTTCTTGTTTTAAATAACTCTTTACAGTGTATCAAGTATTTGCATAAATTATTTGCATCTCAAAACAATCGTATAAAGTAAAAGGAACAGATATAAACTGCAATTGTTCCTTCTCTCTTATACTATACTGTGAGTGTTTAGAGGATTAGAAACCATGTTGACTATTAGACACCCAGTACGTGGTATGTCCATGGCACAAAATCTTTGAATAAACATATGTTGAAGTAGGGAGTAAGGAGAGCCCTCCCTTTGCAGTTGAGAGAACTGAAGCCTAAGACAAAGAAGCAACCTGTCTAAAACCATGCAGTTAGAGAGTGAGGATTCAAATCTGAAACTTTGGACTCTGGATCCAGTGTACCTTCTACCATTGCTCAGACACAGTGAAGAAATCTCATTTTGTCATAAAGTGAAGGAGATTTTGGCTTATGGGTAGATTTCTATTCAACCTTCCTCAGTTTCTTTTTGAGTAGACTATTTTGTCAGAGAAGGCAATGGCACCCCACTCCAGTGTTCTTGCCTGGAGAATCCCAGGGACGGGGGAGCCTGGTGGGCTGCTGTCTACGGGGTCACACAGAGTTGGAAACGACTGAAGTGACTTAGCAGCAACAGGCTATTTTGTAGAGTGAATACACTATAGATGGGGAAAGATTCTTTGATAGAATTGCAGCTCTCTGTGAGTGAGGCTGAGGCCAAGGGATTGATCTTGCTAGTGCTACTTGGCCTGGATGACTCCATAGCCCCAGCCATGTGCATCTCCAAATTATACACAGCTGATCATATAGGCCAGGGTGATCTTGTGCAAATTCATCTCCAGAACTACCAAAAAAAAAAAAACACCACACAAAAGCTTGTGCCTTGTGGATAGTACATTAGCAACAACAACTATGTGTAGGGAAGCTAGTATTATAACTGCAACTTTAGTATTTCAAGAGCCTAAATAATTCATCAGGTTTGGGGTCAGGGTGAGGGATCACAAATTCCACAAGGACGCCCATTCCCCTGGAAGTTCATACACTCCCTCCACCAGGAAGATGCTGGACCCAACATCTCAAGAGAGGCACTAAACACATCCCTACGCTGCCCCCTCCCTCTCAACAGTTGGGATAGGAGTCCAGTGCCTACTTTTTGAGCTCTGCTGATTATTGTTGTTCAGTCACTAAGCCATGTCCTACCGTTTGCCACCCCATGGACTTTGTGACCCTATGGACCCTCCTCTGTCCTCTGCTATCTCCCAGAGTTTGCTCAGATTTATGTCCATTGAGTTGGTGATGCTATCCAACCATCTCATCATCTGCCACCCACTTCTCTTTTTGCCTTCAATCTTTCCCAGAATCAGGGTCTTTTCCAATGAGTCTGTTCTTCGCATCAGGTGGCCAAAGTATTGGAGCTTCAGCATCAGTCCTTCCATTGAATATTCAGGGTTGATTTCCTTTAGGATTGACTGGTTTGATCTTGAGCTGTCCAAAGGCCTACTGGTTCTATATAGTAACCCACCATGCTGTCCATATAGTCCCAAGACTCTGGGAATTCCTTCTCATTCTAGCAAGTAGCTATCACTCTTTTGGTTGGTCATATTGTCAGTTGTGTCTGTAAAAGTGCTAAGTCAGGCTTTTCTTCCAGAAGTTACTTCACTAATTACAACTCTAACTGTTTCATTAAGTATAGAGGGAACAGAAATCTCCTTTTTAAAGCTCTTTCCAAGGTAGCCCTCTTCTAACTTCACATTCATTGTAGCACAATGGGGAGAATCAGCACTGGTCACTGATCCATTTCTCAGGAAAGGCCAAAGCAAAGGGTGACCTTTACCTTGCTTTTAGAGAAAACATGGCATCCTAACCTAAAGAATACCCTGGAAATCTCCATAGACTTCTGGGAGACTCCCGTGAGAAAATGAGGCATGCACACAAGACTTCACATTCATTGTAGCACAATGGGGAGAATCAGCACTGGTCACTGATCCATTTCTCAGGAAAGGGCAAAGCAAAGGGTGACCTTTACCTTGCTTTTAGAGAAAACATGGCATCCTAACCTAAATCTCCATAGACTTCTGGGAGACTCCTGTGAGAAAATGAGGCATGCACGCAAGGTAAACTTCCTTCACCTCCTGAATCCACCAAGGGTTTTATTATTATTTCAATTTTTAAAAAATTTGACTTGTTAGACGGTGGAAAATATATTACAGTGACCTCAAGAAATTTTAAAACAAAACCATATAGTTCAAACAGACCATTATCTAGAAATCCACTGCAGACTATAACACTGGCAGTGAAAACTTTGTCCTTGATGGTGAGTTAGTGGTGTGTTTTGAAGTGCCATATTCTCAATGGAAGTGTGCTCTCAAAACACCTCTAAACATCTGGATTAATACAAGGAATATGGAGACTATGATAGTGGTTGCTCATATAGACGTTTTGCAGATTAATCTCTGAACAGTTGATTGAATCTCCACCTAGCTGAGGTACATTGTAATAGTTGAATTGATAAAAGTAACCAATCAATTAATGATCCCATAAACAGTAGAGAAAAAATTTAAAGTCGACTCCACTTGATCTGAATCGAATGTAGTAATAGCTAATGTGAGCTTGCCCAGGGGAATCTTTGATTCCTTGTCTGTCATGTCCTCTATGATCTCAGTTTATTGATCTTCTGAGTACAAAGATAAAGAACATCTATTTACCCAAATGTTTGCTCAGAGAGCGTTTAAGGGAAAGTGTGTTGACTAAATGAAGGAAGGTCACTTTTGTTTTTGCTATTTCTGTGATATCAAAGGATTTGACTGATGAAATTTGGTGTGCTATTAAGGACATGAAGGAAACCTTGAAATAAAGGTTTAGTTTGAAACAAAAGATTAGTTGACTTGAAACAAAAGGGCAGTCAATTACACTTATCAAATGATCATTTGATCTTTAATTTTAAAATAATGTATTTGGTACATGGAGAGAGGCAAAGTGATATCTTGAAAGTGGGTTAATTTACTCTCTGAAAACATATTGGGCATGTTGCTTGTATTGGCTGTAGTTATGGTATAATGCTCCTATCCACATTGATTCAGTTCAGTTTAACAAACATTTCTTGAATATTCGAGTGCTTGGGACTGTGCTAGGTCCTGGGCACATGAAGATAAATAAAAAGCAGACTGGGTCTTCAAGATGATCTCAATTTAATTAAGAAACCACATAGATAGTTGGTAAATTTGATACATGTATAAATGGTTGAAACAAGTGAACTCATAGTCCATGGAATTCCCAGAACTTTTGCCCCAAAAGGATATCAAAGAGAGAGGCTGATTGATTCTCTTATGAAAGGAGATTGTCCTTTGAATGGAATCTACTGAGACCCAGGAGGTTGTCTGCAGCCCCACAGGTCTAAAACTTAATTTCATAGTGTCACTCAAATGTGACTAAGCCCTGGAGGACTGACTCAAGTTACCAAATTCATCAGGCTCTGACTAACAAATGGGATGTCTGTTTGTTAATTTACAATGAGAAAAACAACCATGTTACTCCTGTTGGCTGATGAACAAACGTGTCTTTAGCAATAGTCCTCGCAGAAGCCAAATCGTTCTTGAAAGCTTGGAAACGTGGATCAGAACAGAGAACTGGCTGCCCCAGCACCTGCTCCATCCACCCACAGGCTGGCACCCTTCAGGAAGGCTTTGCTTCCCATTCCAACTCAGGAATTCTCTCTCCAGGCTGCAGGTCCTCCTGGTCCTCATTTTCTTGGCTCCTTTTCATATTCTCTCTTTATCAACCTTTTCAGTTTTCACCTTTCAGTCCATCTGCTTTGGGGTTGGTGTTTCCTTAGATGGTCCCTGGATCTTGACCTGACTTTGACTCCTCAATGCTGTTCTTTAGTTAACTCTTGACCCTGCTCAAGTCCCACATCTAGCTCAGCAACCAGAATCTGTCTCCATCCAAAAGCCTAGTATCCCCATCCCCATCACTTTGTCCTGGAGGGGATTCAGAAAGTAACGTGATGAGTGATGTACCTATTTCTACTACATAAATCTGCCCACAGAAGAAACGAGACCATTGTGTCCAGTGGACGTGACCCCATCAGTAGTACTAGAGACCATTTCTTCTTTTGAGAGAGTTCAGTGTGGGGTTGAATTTGTAGTCCCTAGAGTCAGAGAGCTTGCCTTCTATTTTCTCTTCACCACTAATAGTTATGGTGCCTTGGTCAAGTTATTAATTGCTTTGCACCTCAGTTTCCTCATTTGTAGAAAGGGGATTATAATAGTTCATACCTCAGAGGTTCTGAGGTGTGAATGAATTATTTTATATAACACAGTCTGTATGTCACATAGTAGGCACACAATACTGTTTCTGTTGCTGCTCTTGGTCTATACTTTTTCTGGATTCCAAGTGGCTCATTTCCTTTATGAGAGCACAGTGACCTCAGATATTTCACAATGCAATTGAGTAGGTTATAGTTTCAGAGTAACACCCTCTTGATTTGATGCAGGACAGGATTAGTTAGCACGTGCATACTTGCATACCATCTCCAGGATACACAGCTTAGCACTTGCTTAATCACAGTGACAACAGCCACCACTTATTTAGCACTTTTAATGTGTCAGGCACCATATGAATAGCTTTATGAATATTACCACATGTAACATTGGCAGCATCCTTATAAAGGGTGGTATTGTTTTTGCCATTCTAAAGGTGAGAAAACTGGACTTCCTGGTATTAGGACATTTGCTTGGAATGGACAGCAACTGAATGCCCTCTGACTGAAGACTCATTTAGAGTTAATAAATTCTTGACCTAGAGTTCCTAAATTCCTCTCCTTTTAGGGGCAGGATTGGCCCTGGGCTAGACTCGGATAGAAGCCAATCCATCATACTGGTAGAGGACTGTAGGTGACTGTAGGTCAAGAGCAGCATCCTCACGTCCACCTCTACAGCTTCCATGTCCCTTCTCCAGCTACCTTCGATTCCTGGCTGGGAAAACAGTCCCCAAAGACTCTATCGTTGACTGCTCCCTCAAGCCTGAGTCTCGCTTCTGGGTTTAGGCACACGCGAGTGCTACTCTTGGAGACCCTAAATCCTGAGGTGAACTGGGAAATTTTGACTCTGGCCCCACATGGCAGGCTCTGTATCGTAGGCTCGACCTGTTATCTTTTCCAGCCAAACTTTTTATCCTTCTACTTTTGCCATTTCCTGCTACCATACCTTTATTCCCTAAGTCTCCCAGGTTTGTAATCTTGGAGTCACTTTTAACATATTTCTGACCTTATACTACATATTCAGCCTTCTGTCATAGTATCTCTTATGTATACATTATCTTTTCCTATCTCACTAACAGTCCTAAGTCTTTTCATTATGTATATGAAGTACTAAAAGTAATCTATGAACTCCAGAGTTTTTAACCTGGAAAACAAACAGCCCCTGGATGGGCCACAGATGAGCTTAAATGGGCATGTAAAACCCCTGAAATTATTTTTAAAGTGCTGGTATGCATACATTAGGGGCTTCCCAGGTGGTGCTGGTGGTAAAGAATCCTCCTGCCAATGCAAGAGACATGGGTTTGATCCTTGGGTTGGGAAGTTCCCCTGAAGAAGAAAATAGCAGTCCACTTGACTGTTCTTGCCTGGGAAATCCCATGGACAGGGGAGCCTGGTGGGGTACAGTCCATGAGGTCACAAAGCCTGAGACAAGACTTAGCAACTAAAACAAAAACAGCTCCGCGCGAAGTCTGGGAGGCGGGGCTGGCGTGCGGGCCCTGGGGTTGCTCCGCTAGGATTGGCCTAAAATATTTAAAAAAAAAAAACAAAACAAAACAAAACAAAAACAAATGCATACATACATTTTTCTATGTAAAATCATAGTTTTCATCAATCTCTCTAGAGAGGTTGTGTGGATTTCCAATTACCACTGAAACAAATTACTGAAACTTCAATGGCTTAGAGCACAAATTTATTCTCTTACAAGTGTGGAAGTCAGAAGTCTGAACTCAAAGTGTTGGCAGGACTTCATTCCTTCTGGAGGCTCCTCTGTCTGTGCCTCTTTCAGTCTCTAGGAGCCACCTGCATTCTGTAGCTTGTGGTTCCTTCCTTGCATCACTCCAGCATCTTTCCTCTGTTGTCATACCTCCTAGTATTCACTCTGATCATCTGTTTCCCTCTTATAAGGACTCCTGTGATTTCATTGGATCCTTTCGGGTAACCCAAGATTCTCTCCCCTTCTCAAGATCCTTAATTTAATCACATTTGAGAAGTTTCTTTCACCAAATAAGGTAACATTCACAGGCTCTGGGGATTAGAATAGACATCTTTCAGTTCAGTCACTCAGTCGTGTCCAACTCTTTGTGACCCCATGAATCGCAGACATCTTTAGGGGACCTTTATTCAACCTACCATGGAGTTAATACCCCAAATATGCTTATTGAACAACCCAGAAATTATCTCAAGCATCACTCTTATCTTGCTATCTCCTATATAAGTTTATGATTACTCTTACCTATCAGATCAAAGCATTGGGCTGGCCAAAAGTTTGCTCAGGTTTTTCCGTAACATCCTACGTTACAGAATCCAGTATTCAAAGCCATTAGCCAATGGTCCCGAATTCATCTCTCTAATCTCATCACCAGCATTCCCCAACTGGGTCACTTAAGTCATTCCCCTGAGAATGCATTATTATGTCTAGGTCTACCCTGTTCACACTGTTCATTGCCGAGAATAACCTCCTGATTCACTCCTCTCTGCCACTGTCATTTCCTCCCTTTTGATCAAACACTTTCTTTCATATCGTTTATCATCCATAATGTTTTCCTTTATGAAGGCTTAGACTCATTGTTGACCAATATTGTAATCATGTTTTATTTTGACTCATTCTCTAGCTGAGGATAAATAAATATTCCAAGGACAAAAGTTTCTTTCACATTTCTCAAAATGCCTAGAGGAGCTTATGAATGAATAGTTCCTTTTCTCTCTTCCATGTTTACCCAGAAAACAATTCTATACGCCACACATGCACTGTGTCTTTCATTCTGGTCCTTTCTCCACCATCCAACATTAGCTAATCTGAAATATTCTGAAATCAAGTCAGTCACACAAAGAAAAAACTTTCATGGACCAGAATTTTTTAAATGTTCAATTTTTAAAGAAAACTATCTTTCTTTCAACCTCTGGTATTTAAAAGTCTGAGAGGTATTTTTCAGATCCCCCCCTACCACCCACCATCAGGGATAGAGAAAAGGCACAATTTAGAAAATCTGGAAGTAGAGGATTACTTTACCTATAATACAATTGGAATTTGTTGTTTATCTATAGTGAGTTAGAGATACCTGCAACCTGTCCCATCCACTGGGGGTGGGGAGGTGGGTTTAGTCAAAGATCCTGGAGAACTTCTTATAAGATTCTCTTTAGAACTCTGGGCAAAGCCCCTGGATCACACTAGGACTCCTCCACTCCTACCTTCTCAACTTCTCTTGGCTTTAACTGCAAATTGTCTTTCCTCTAAGAGCCCATTTTCCTTTGTGACTCTATTTCCAATGGCTCATTCTTCTACATTCCATTTCCTGCCTGCATCTCTGAGACAAGGGAAAGAGACCAGTGCCCCTGAGTCTTCACTATTTGCTTTCAGCTCCAAATTGTTGGGGTCACACTGTCTTCCACTGTTTTCCTGTTTGTTTGTTTTTGTCATCCTTTGGTCACATCCATACTTGCATTCTCCCAAGAGTGTCAAGCTGTTCATGCCCCAAACTGAGTTCAGTCTCTTTCCATAAAGTCTTTTCTCTGTCCAGTGTCCCTATATCCATGAATGGTATTACCATTTACCCAGTCACTTAATCTGGAAACACCCTTCAACTCTCTCTCTCCTGAAAATCCTATTTGCAATCCATCACTATATTCTCAGAATCCTTTCCTGCAGCCTACAACCTCAGTTTTCACAAACTAGTCCCACTTATTCATCTGAGTTCAGATCTCATTATTTCCCCCTGAGAACCTGCTCTCTATTTTTATACATCTGTAATTTAACATATGGTACTCATCTATGCCATGTCATCTCCAGCTTCCACACCTTTACATGTGCAATTTCCTTGGTATAGAACAGCTTCTCTGACTTCATCATCCTAGTTAACTTCCATTTGCCCATCAAAGTTCAGTTCTAATATGACCTCTTTAGAAGATTACCCTGGTCACTGACCCCACCGTTGCAGGAAAGGGGAGCACTTCCAGGGCCCGAAACTGGGCTCTTGTCTAACACTTGGAAATGAATTGTCCAAGGAGACGTATGTGCTGACAAAGCAAGAGATTTTATTGGGAAAGGGCACCCGGGTGGAGAGCAGTAGGGTAAGGGAATCCAGGAGAACTGCTCTGCCTCGTGGCTTGCAGTCTCGGGTTTTATGGTGATGGGCTTAGTTTCCGGGTTGTCTTTAGCCAGTCATTCTGACTCAGAGTCCTTCCTGGTGGTGCACGAGTTCTGGTTGGTGGTGGCTTATTAGTTCCGTGTTCCTTACTAGGACCTCCTGTTGTAAAACAACTCATGCAAATAGTTACTATGGTGCCTGGCCAGGGTGCGTGGTTTCAGTCAGTATGTTTCCCCTAACACCACTTCTCCACAAAGCTAGGTGACTCTTCTTGCACACATAATAAATGTGCACAAAGCCATCAGCACCACACATCCTGGTGACTTTGGCTCCTCGGTCTCCTTTATTGAACTGTGTACTCTTTGAACTAGAAACCGCAACTTACTCCTCTTGATACCCACCCCTTTCTTGGGACCCTGACACAAAATCTAGCACATTTAAAGCACTATAACTTTTATCTCCCCAACCTACCCCCATTAAAGCAGTGACTAGATAGTGAAGTCAAAAATCCACAATCAACAGATATAACAAAAATAAGTGACATAGTCCCACCGTCACTTCCAAAATACAAACAGCTGAGAGCAAACCACTGATAGCTTTACAACCTGAGTTCTATGGGCTTCTGCAAAGGGAGAAGAAGCAAGAAGGAGTAAAAACAGAAAAACTCTGAAACAGCAAACAGATAGTCAGGGCAGAGGGAGGGATGAGCACTGTGAAAACAACAGCTGACACTTGGAGAGCTCTGGCCATCTCTAATAGCAGGTCAGTGCAAAGGGACCATGGTCCCAAACTCTCCAAACTGACCCACCAGAGCTCCCTTTCTGTTCAAGGGCGGACTCCGAGGAGTGGAATCAAAAGGGAGAAGGGAAGAGAATGTCCAGCTGAGAGTGGGGGAGGGGAACAGAGCCATTATCTCAGAACGTAAATCTCCTTACCTTTTTTTTTTTTTCATTTTATTTATTTATTTATTTTTAAATTTTATTTTATTTTTTAACTTTACAATATTGTATTGGTTTTGCAATATATCAAAATGAATCCGCCACAGGTATACATGTGTTCCCCATCCTGAACCCTCCTCCCTCCTCCCTCCCCATACCATCCCTCTGGGTTGTCCCAGTGCACCAGCCCCAAGCATCCAGTATCATGCATCGAACCTGGACTGGTGACTTGTTTCATATATGATATTATACATGTTTCAATGCCATTCTCCCAAATCATCCCACCCTGTCCGTCTCCCACAGAGTCCAAAAGACTGTTTTATACATCAGTGTCTCTTTTGCTGTCTCGTATACAGGGTTATTGTTACCATCTTTCTAAATTCCATATATATGCATTAGTATACTCTATTGGTGTTTTTCTTTCTGGCTTACTTCAC
>NW_011494638.1:6247239-6247778 GCF_000754665.1 Bison bison bison | reverse complement strand
AGCAGTCCACTTGACTGTTCTTGCCTGGGAAATCCCATGGACAGGGGAGCCTGGTGGGTTACAGTCCATGAGGTCACAAAGCCTGAGACAAGACTTAGCAACTAAAACAAAAACAAATGCATACATACATTTTTCTATGTAAAATCATAGTTTTCATCAATCTCTCTAGAGAGGTTGTGTGGATTTCCAATTACCACTGAAACAAATTACTGAAACTTCAATGGCTTAGAGCACAAATTTATTCTCTTACAAGTGTGGAAGTCAGAAGTCTGAACTCAAAGTGTTGGCAGGACTTCATTCCTTCTGGAGGCTCCTCTGTCTGTGCCTCTTTCAGTCTCTAGGAGCCACCTGCATTCTGTAGCTTGTGGTTCCTTCCTTGCATCACTCCAGCATCTTTCCTCTGTTGTCATACCTCCTAGTATTCACTCTGATCATCTGTTTCCCTCTTATAAGGACTCCTGTGATTTCATTGGATCCTTTCGGGTAACCCAAGATTCTCTCCCCTTCTCAAGATCCTTAATTTAATCACATTTGAGAAG
>NW_011494638.1:6244086-6247098 GCF_000754665.1 Bison bison bison | reverse complement strand
ACATTTGAATCCTTACCTTTTAACACTGACTGAAGACAATGGAAGAGGGCACTCAGTGGAGTTTGAAGAGCTATCTGAACATCTGAATCAAGCTTCCTTCTAAAAATTCAGGAAAACAAAGTTGGAAAACAATATTCTCATAGGAGAATTAGTATTATAATAGAAAACTACCAAGGTCAAATTCCACACAAAATGACTGTAAGATAAAGAGATGCCTGTTTATTACAAAGAAGATAATAGCCCTGCAATGGACAAATCTGTTTTGAATCAAGTGATTCAAGTTAACATCACTAATCATAAGATGTATCAATAGCATATATTCCCTGGCATGATGCACTAGGAAGGACACACTGTCACTTCTCTGATATTCTTTCCCAAAATGCATAAGCTCAGTTTAAGTTGAGAGAGTATCAGGCTAACCCAGATTGAGGGAAACTACAAAATAGCTATCTCTTAAAAAGTGTCAAAGTCATGGAAAACATGCAAGAGTGATGGAGGAGACAAGGGAGAGAAGACAACAAAATGCAATATGGGATCATGAAGTAGATCTTGGCCCAGCAAATGGCATTAGAGAGAATGCTAGCAGAATTTAAGTAAGGTCTGTATTACTGGTTAACAATACCACACTAGTGTCAATTTCCTGGTTTCTGTAGTAATACTACAGTTTGTAAGGTGAATGAGGGTATAACTCAGAGGAAGCTGAGTGAGGGGTATAACTGGAACTCTCTGTACTATTGTAACTTTTCTACAAGTTGAAAATTGTTTCCCCAAAAGTGTTTTAAAAACTGTATGTTATGCCAGTGCGAAGAAGGAAAGGGCAACACAGGGGTAGGGGAATAAGAGATACAAACTACTGTGTTGGAAGTAAGCTACAAGGATAAATTGTACAACACAGAGAATATATTTCATAATAATATAAATGACATATAACCTTTAAAACTATGAATCACTATATTGTACACCTGTAACATATAATATTGTACATCGACTATTGTTCAGTTTAAAAAATTGCATTTAACTTATAAGGAAAATGAAATGCAATTATCACAGATTTTTTTAACAACAATGCTTAATGCCAGGAAGAGATGGAGTAACATTTAAGACACTAAGGGAAAGCAAGTGTGCAACAAAGATTTTATATCCTTAGTAAAACTGACCATAAAATATAAAGAACACATTCATATGCAAGAACTCAGGAAATAAAGGTCCCATGAGCCCTTCTTAAGGAATGTACTCAAGAATAAGCTTCAGACAACCAAAGTAATTATGGAGACATCAGCATAAGGAATTTTGGTAAGTGTTAAATATATAGTTCTCATAGAACTGAGATTCAGTTCAGTTCAGTTTAGTCGCTCAGTCATGTCTGATTCTGTAACCCCATGGACTGCAGCACGCCAGGCCTCCTTGTCCATCACCAACTCCTGGAGTTACTCAAACTCATGTCCATTGAATCAGTGATGCCATCCAACCATCTCATCCTCTGTCATCCCCTTCTCCTCCTGCTTTCAATCTTTCCCAGCATCAGGGTCTTTTCAAATGACTCAGTTCTTCACATCAGGTGGCCAAAGTGTTGGAGCTTCAGCTTCAGCATCAGTCCTTCCAATGAATATTCAGGACTGATCTCCTTTAGGATGGACTGGTTGGGTCTCCTTGCAGTCCAAGGGACTCTCAAGAGTCTTCTCCAACACCACAGTTCAAAAGCATCAATTCTTCGGTTCTCAGCTTTTTTTATGGTCCAACTCTCACAACCATACACGACTACTGGAAAAATCATAGCTTTGACTAGACAGACCTTTGTTGGCAAAGTAATGTCTCTGCTTTTTAATATGCTGTCTAGGTTGGTCATAACTTTTCTTCCAAGGAACTAAGATTAATCGGGATTATAAGGATGAAATGCTAGCATATAAGAGATATATGATATTTCAGTATACAACATATATCTACATAAAATCATAAAACTGGGGAAAGAATGGAGATAGCATATGCCCACCATTTTTGGGGAACTATTTTCAGTAATCATAATTAGTCATGGTAGTATTAGACTATACTGTTCTAAGTCAAGACAAAGCGAATAAGTGCTTATGGGATATTGTGATTCTGATTCTATCATCCCTTGTGTCCTTGAAAATTAAGATTCTCAGTGTGAAAGAAAGTGGAAACAGATGAAATACAAAGGAGTTATGTAAAAATTTTGTAGACTTGAATCTGAATTGGAAACTTCAGTATGTATGTATGTATGTGTATATATTCTCTCTCTGCACTGAAAGGCCTAGAAATAATGACCAACTTAATAATATGAGGCTTTGAAAACTGTTCTACATTAAAAGAATAAATGTTTCTTGGAGAAGAGGCTGATTTCAGATTTGGAACAGGAATGAAAGTACTGTCTTCTGAATTGTCCATTATTGTTGCTGCTATTGTTTAGTTACTAAGTAGTGTCTGACTCTTTGAGATCCCATGGACTCCTCTCTCCATGGGTTTTCCCAGGCAAGAATACTAGAATGGGTTGCCATTTCCTTCTCCAGGATATCTTCCTGACCCAGGGATCAAACCTGTGTCTCCTGCATTGCAAGCAGATTCTTTACCACTGAGTCACCCAGAACTTGGGAAAATGAAATAATAAAAATCCAAGAATTTGTCCTTCTCACTTATATAAACTACCCCACCAGGTAAATAATACATGAGGTGAATGTCTTCCTACAAACTTAATCCAGTTAGTACACACACACACACACACACACACAAAATGGCTATTTTTTTTTTTTTTTTTAGCTATTTCAAATCCTAAAAGATGATGCTGTAAAAGTGCTGCACTCAATATGCCAGAAAATCTGGAAAACTCAGCAGTGGCCCAGGACTGGAAAAGGTCAGTTTTCATTCCAATACCAAAGAAAGGCAATGCCAAAGAATGCTCACACTACTGCACAATTGCACTCAACTCACACGCTAGCAAAGTAATGCTCAAAATTCTCCAAGCCAGGCTTCAATAGTACATGAACGGTGAACTTCCAG
>NW_011494638.1:6242254-6243986 GCF_000754665.1 Bison bison bison | reverse complement strand
TCAAGCTGGATTTGGAAAAGGCAGAGGAACCAGAGATCAAATTGCCAACATCCACTGGATCATGGAAAAAGCAAGAGAGTTCCAGAAAAACATCTATTTCTGCTTTATTGACTATGCCAAAGCCTTTGACTGTGTGGATCACAACAAACTGTGGAAAGTTTTTCAAGAGATGGGATTACCAGACCATCTTACCTGCCTCCTGAGGAATCTGTATGCAGGTCAAGAAGCAACAGTTAGAACCAGACATGGAAGAACAGACTGGTTCTAAATTGGGAAAGGAGTACATCAAGGTTTATTTAACTTATATGCAGAGTACATCATGCAAAATGCCAGGCTGGATGAAGCACAAGCTGGAATAAAGATTGCCGGGAGAAATATCAATAAATTCAGATATGCAGATGATACCACCCTTATGGCAGAAAGCGAAGAAGAGCTAAGTAGCCTCTTGATGAAAGTGAAAGAGGAGAGTGAAAAAGCTGGCTTAAAACTCAACAGTCAAAATACTAAGATCATGGCCTCCAGTCCCATCACTTAATGGCAAATAGACGGGAAACAGTGACAGACTTCATTTTCTTGGGCTCCAAAATCACTGCAGATGGTGACTGCATCCATGAAATTAAAAGACACTTGCTCCTTGGAAGAAAAGCTATGACCAACCTAGACAGCATATTAAAAAGCAGAGACATTACTTATCAACAAGGGTCCATCTAATCAAAGCTATGTTTTTTCCAGTAGTCATGTATGGATGTGAGAGTTGGACTGTAAAGAAAGCTGAGCACTGAAGAATTGATGCTTTGAACTGTGGTGTTGGAGAAGACTCTTGAGAGTCCCTTGGACTGCAAGGAGATCCAACCAGTCACTGCAAGGAGATCCAACCAGTCCATCCTAAAGAAAAGCAGTCCTGAATATTCATTGGAAGGACTGATGCTGAAGCTGAAACTCCAATACTTTGGCCACCTGATGCAAAGAACTGACTCTTTTGAAAAGGCCCTGATGCTGGATTGAAGGTAGGAGGAGAAGGGGACAACAGAGGATGAGATCTTTGGATAGCATCACTAACTCGATAAACATGAGTTTGTGTGAGCTCTGGGAGTTGGTGACGAACAAGGAAGCCTGGCATGCTGCAGCCCATGAGGTCATAAAGAGTTGGACACGACTGAGTGACTGAATTGAATAAGAGAACACAATGTCACATATAACTTTACCAAAGAGATTAAACTTGGGTCTGATTCAAGTCTCTGGATCCAGCTGCCAACTGGCAGAAAACACAGAGGACAGGGAAACAAGCTGAACTGCACAGTGAGGACAAGATTAGTAAAATCCAGACTTTGTGAAACTGAGGGTTGAATGACCCATGTTCTTTAAAAGGTAAATTATAAGGGAAAGGAAGGAGTTGAGGGAGAATCTATGGATTAAAAGACACCTAAAGGAGATATCAGGTGTTACAAAATGAGCAAGATTATATGGTACTATCTAGAAGCACACATGAGTCATCACAAAATCTTGAGCAAACACAAGGAAGAGATCACTTATAAAAATCAGGATAGAGAAATGGGCAGGCTGTCTTCAGGATGGATATCTGAAGGGGCTTCTAGAGTGGCTGCAGTGGAAACAGTGTCAGACTTTATTTTTGGGGGCTCCAAAATCACTGCAGATTGTGACTGCAGCCATGAAATTAAAAGACACTTACTCCTTGGAAGGAAAGTTATGACCAAACTAGATAGCATATTCA
>NW_011494638.1:6241876-6242154 GCF_000754665.1 Bison bison bison | reverse complement strand
CAGTTTTCATTCCAATACCAAAGAAAGGCAATGCCAAAGAATGCTCACACTACTGCACAATTGCACTCAACTCACACGCTAGCAAAGTAATGCTCAAAATTCTCCAAGCCAGGCTTCAATAGTACATGAACGGTGAACTTCCAGATGTTCAAGCTGGATTTGGAAAAGGCAGAGGAACCAGAGATCAAATTGCCAACATCCACTGGATCATGGAAAAAGCAAGAGAGTTCCAGAAAAACATCTATTTCTGCTTTATTGACTATGCCAAATCCTTTGAT
>NW_011494638.1:6230718-6241776 GCF_000754665.1 Bison bison bison | reverse complement strand
GACTTTATTTTTGGGGGCTCCAAAATCACTGCAGATTGTGACTGCAGCCATGAAATTAAAAGACACTTACTCCTTGGAAGGAAAGTTATGACCAAACTAGATAGCATATTCAAAAGCAGAGACATTACTTTGCCAACAAAGGTCCGTCTAGTCAAGGCTATGGTTTTTCCTGTGGTCATGTATGGATGTGAGAGTTGGACTGTGAAGAAGGCTGAGCACCAAAGAATTGATGCTTGTGAACTGTGGTGTTGGAGAAGACTCTTGAGAGTCCCTTGGACTGCAAGGAGATCCAACCAGTCCATTCTGAAGGAGATCAGCCCTGGGATTTCTTTGGAAGGAATGATGCGAAAGCTGAAACTCCAGTACTTTGGCCACCTCATGCGAAGAGTTGACTCATTGGAAAAGACTCTGATGCTGGGAGGGATTGGGGGCAGGAGGAGAAGGGGACGACAGAGGATGAGATGGCTGGATGGCATCACTGACTCCATGGACGTGAGTCTGAGTGAACCCGGGAGTTGGTGATGGACAGGGAGGCCTGGTGTGCTGTGATTCATGGGGTCGCAAAGAGTTGGACACAACTGAGTGACTGAACTAAACTGAAAGTGGCTGCAAAAGTTCTCTTTCTTGACCTGGACTTAGTTTAAAAAGTGTTCTGTACTTTCTGTTCTATGCCTGTGTGGCTTTCTTTTAATTGTTAAAAAGTAAACCAGCTGGCGTGCTGCAGTCCTTGGGGTTGAAAAGAGTCAGACATGACTGAATGACTGAACTGAACTGAAAACATTCAAAATGTTCATTTCAGTGAATGAATGTAAGAATGCTTGCATGAATGAACAAATGAAAAGCCTAACAAGTCATGAGGCCCTGAGAATAGCTTTCTTTTTTTTTGAGCTTTGGTTCCCAGATTTGTGAAATGAATTGCTTAAACAATAAACTTGAGACCCTTCCAATTCTGTCACTTCAATAACTAATGCTTCTAATAGCAAACGTCTGTTGATTATTTTGTTGTTGTTTGCTAACTCATGTCCAACCCTTTGCAACCCCATGGACTATAGCATGCTAGGCCTCCCTGTCCCTCACTATCTCCTGGAGTTTGCCCAAGTTCAAACTGGAAAAAAAAATCAAACTGAAAGAAAAACTAGAAATTTCAACAACGTTCACAAAGGGTGGCAGCTGTCTTCTTTTAAGTTATGATTTTTATTATTTTGCCTAAAGAAAGGTGAGCTAATATTTTGGAAAGCTTCATCAATGGGCCAACTTCATCTGGGTCTCCACTTTATGTCTTTTACTCCATGAAAATGTCTTTTCAAAGCAGTGTTACCGCCCATGGAGAATTTAAACAGGAATCATCATCATTTTCTTCCAGTTCCTTGAGCTCCTCCTATCTTCTGTGATAGTAGAGCATCAGCTGTTTCTGCACCTCGCTGCTGCTGATGGGCTCTCGGGCTGTAGCTCCCTGGCCCCTTTGCTGAATCTTGATGGTGATTTTGACCATTGAATCGGTGATAGTATCCAACCATCTCATCCTCTTCTGCCTTCTTCTCCTTTTGCCTTCAATCTTTCCCAGCATCAGGGTCTTTTCAAATGAGTTGGCTCTTTACATCAGGTGGCCCAAGTATTGGAGCTTCAGCTTCAGCATCAGTCCTTCCAATGAATATTCAGGGTTGATTTCCTTTAGGATTAACTGGTTTGATCTCCTTGCTATCCAAGGGACTCTCAAGAGTCTTCTCCAGCACCACAGTTCAAAAGCATCAGTTCTTTAGCACTCAGCCTTCTTTATGGTCCAACTCTCACATCCATGTATGACTGCTGGACAAACCATAAATTTGACTATATGGACCTTTGTCAGCAAAATGATGTCTTTGCTTTTTAGTACACTAAGTTTGTCATAACTTTCCTTCCAAGAAGCAAGCATCTTCTAATTTCATGGCTGCAGTCACCATCCACAGTGATTTTGAAGCCCAAGAAGAGAAAATGTGTCACTACTTACTTTTCCCCCTTCTGTTTGCCATGAAGTGATGGGACTGGATATCGTGATCTCAGTTTTTTGAATGATGAGTTTTAAAGCCAGCTTTTTCACTCTTCCCTTTCACCTTCATCAAGAGGATATTTAGTTCTTCTTTGTTTTCTGCCATTAGAGTGGTATCATCTGCGTATCTGAGGTTGTTGATATTTCTTTCAGCAGTCTTGATTCCAGCTTGTAGTTCATCCAGCTTGGCATTTTGCTTGATGTACTCTGCATGTAAGTTGAATAAACAGGGTGACAATATACAGCCTTGACATACTCCTTTCCCAATTTGGGACTTGTCTGTTGTTCCATATAAGGTTCTAACTGTTGCTTCTTGACCTGCATACAGGTTTCTCAGGAGATGGGTAAGATGATCTGGTATTCCCATCTCTTTAGGAATTTTCCACAGTTTGTTATGTTTCCACACAGTCAAAGGTTTTTGCATAGTCAATGAAACAGTATTAGACATTTTTCTGGAATTCCCTTGGTTTCTTTTATGATCCAACAAATGTTGACAATTTGATCTCTGGTTCCTCTCCCTTTTATAAATCCAACTTGTACATCTGGAAGTTCTCGGTTCACATACTGCTGAAGCCTAGCTTGAAGGATTTTGAGCATAACCTTACTAGAATGGGAAGTGAGTGCAATTAACATTCTTTAGCCTGCTCTTCTTTGGAATTGGGATGAAAGACTGACTTCTTCCAGTCCTGTGGCCACTGCTGGATTTTCCAAATTTGTGGACATATTGAGTGCAGCACTTTAACAGCATCATCTTTTAGGATTTGAAATAGCTTAGCTGGAATTCCATCATCTCCACTAGTTTTGTTGGTAGTGTTAATTACTTACTTACCAAGTGCTAACTGTTTTGTATATGTTGTCATTGAATCTTCATTAGAGTCAGGCTTAGAGGGTATATAACTTGCCCAAAGGTAATTGGCTTGAATTCAGGGCTAGCAGATCTCAAAACTTAACCTTGCTATGCTAAGATGCTGTGCTGAGATGCTGTGATAGCAGTAGTTGCTTTTGTAATAGGATATCCTTCCTTGATATCAAATTAAAGGTGAAATGGTTAAGAGGTCAGGTTCTACAGATTGATCTTGTGAGTTCAAATCCCATCTCAACACTTAGCAATTGCATGACTTTGGGCAAATAATTTATACTTGCTGTGCCTCAGTTTCTTTATCTGTAAAATGGAGATAATCATGGTATCTATCTCAGAGGGATGTTGTGACGATTATATATAAGTATTATGCTACGCACTTATATATAATATAATATATATAATATAATATAATGCCTGGCACATAGTAAGCATTAACTGTTTACTATTTTCTTCAAATAATCCATTCTTATTAACTGGGCTCATATGTAATAACTGTTAAATGTCAGATTAGACAAGGGCTAAACGTTACACTTTTAAAAATATATAATAATTTTATTCTTTACCCAGATTCACAGATACAAAGTTTTGAAAAGCTAAGTATTATATTAGAAGAGTGACTTTAATAGCAACAAGATACTACTTTTGGCTCCACTAGCTAATTTCTCTAAGGAAAAATAATATTCAACTAAATACATAAATTGTCCTTTTGCCCTTCTGTTTTTTGAACCTTGTATTTGGTAATGCCACTTGAATAGTAAATATTGGCATGATTTACTTAGCCTTTGATCCGTTTTTCCCAACAGCTAGATAAGACTCCAGATTGTTTTAAGAGTTTTTCAAAATTTTTAAATTTGAAAAATTTTATTGACATATAGTTGATTTACAATGTTGCATGAATTTCTTCTACACAGCAAAGTAACTCAGTTATACAGGTATAACTGTATGTATATGTGTATATATATATATATATAATATTCTGTTTTATACTCTTTTCTATTATGGTTTCTCACAGGAAATTGAATACAGTTCCCTGTGCTATACAGTAGGACCTTGTTATGTATTCATCATCTATATAATAGTTTCCATCTGCTAATTCCAAACTCCTAGTCCCAAACTCCCAATCTTCCCCTTTTCCACCCTGCTTCCCCTTGGCAACCACAAGTCTGTTCTCTGTATTGGTGAGTCTTTATCTGTTCCACACATATGTTAATTTGTATCATGTTTTAGATTCCACATATAAGTAATATCATATGGTATTCATCTTTCTCTTCTGTTTTACTTCACCTAGTATGATAACCTCTAAGCCCATTCTTGTTGTTGCAAATGGAATTATTTCATTCCTTTTGATAGCTGAGTAATATTCTATTGTGTGTGTATATATCTCTGTGTGTGTATTCTATTGTATATATATTTATGTGTGTGTATATATATACACACACATATGTGTGTGCTTCCCTGGTGGCTCAGATGATAAAGAACCTGCCTGCAATGCCGGAGACCCAGGTTCAATCCCTGGGTTGGGAAAATCCCCTGGAGAAGGGAATGGCTACCCACTCCAGTATTCTTGCTGGAGAATTCCATGGACAGAGGAGCCTGGCAGGCTACAGTGCATGGGATCACAAGGAGTCAGACACGACTGAGTGACTAACACGCTCATATATATGTGTATGTGTGTGTGTGTATGTATGCGTGCTTGCTAAGTTGCTTCAGTTGTGTCCAACTCTTTGCCACCCACTTGACTGCAGCCCACTAGGCTCTTCTGTCCATGGGATTCTCCAGGCAAGAATACTGGAGTGGGTTGCTATGCCCCTCCTCATATATATGTGTGTGTATATGTATACAAATACACCACATTGAAAAAGGAATCTACTGACCACTAATAAATAAAAACAAATTAAACCTGTTTTCTAATTAAAAGAAATACAATGCATTTAATTAGCAACACACAGAAAATTGTCCAAAGAATAATCAAGAACCTAATTTTATTATCTTCTGCTTTATACTGAATATAAAAGCCCTATCTCCTTGCTGCTGTCACTGCTGTCAATGGAGACACTTCTTGGGGACTCTGCTTCTCTGAACTAGAGTAGAATTGTCTCTGCCAAGTGATTACAACTCTTTTGACCAATTTTAGACTGTCAAACCTTTGAATGACCTGAGAGTTCACTGCTGTTTTACATGAGGGAAGCCAGAGGTTGGCCCCTGCTTTAATCCAATTCTATATAAACTATGATTGGGAGAAATTCCTCTACAATAACTAACATTTGAATGTCACCCTTTACAAGTTTTTGGCGCTGCTTCAGATTTGTTTTTTTAATGTTTATATCACATTGATGATCTAATCAGCATCTTGTCAGGAGTTCATTTTACTTAACTTTGTATTCCTTTTGCCCTGCATAAAGCCAAGCTCTTAGGCCTATAAATGTTGAATGAATAAATGAATGAGCAAATGAATGAATGACATCTATAAGCAACTTTGAGAGGCTAATGGGAAAAGAACTGAAAAGTACTATGGGCACTCACTTTTCATTGTTTCTCGTTGCTTTGTGGTCCTGTTTTTACAGAAGTTCTACTTGATCTTCAAGGTGCAGGAAACTTCCGAGTTTCTCAAGAAGATAAATTACTAGACAGAAAAGGACACTTTGATGGAAATCCATCAAATACTCATTCAGCAGTGAGAGCTGTAGGTGAGGATATACTAGAGATCAACTTGAAAAACAGAAGATTATCTATCTTCTGATACAAGGAAACATCTGGGAGGAGTAGGTAGCAGACATTTTTCTAAGGTTACCCTGCAGAGGCCCTGGACTGGTTAACTCCTGGCTACCACAGCAAAGCTTTCTTCTGCAAGGCACCAGACACTAGGTGCCTCCCTTCTTCCCCATGCTGCTGTATATTTAGAGTCATAAAGAGGAAATATGAACATTTAAAAATTTTTTACTCTTTATCTGGGCCTTGAACATTTGCTTGGGAACCTATATCAGTTTCTTCCCAACATATCACATCTCAATAGTTTGGACCAATATAGGCCTCTTTAAAAATACGTAAATGGAAAGCAATCAAAATAAAATCATCAGGCATACAAAAATATTTTGCTTTAAAAAAAAGATAAAAGGCATTTTGTGTAATGGGAGCAAATGTTTCTTATGAAAAATTTTACTTCTTATATTTAAAAAGATAATTCTGAATAATTTCTAATTAATGGCTTCAAGACGAAAGAACGAAAGCCAAAATTATCTGAGAATTTAAAAAAATCTGTAATGGAAGACTTGTAGGTAAGGATGGTAGATTGAAGCAAGATAACTGATTTTTTTTCACCTCCAAGTCCTTGGAAATTAACTAAAAATAGGAAAGAGAGGGTCAGAGATTCATAAGCAGCAACCAGTCAAGGAAAGGGGGACAACTGTCAAAAAAGGTAATGAACAAAACATGGAGATTTGAGTCTGAGGCAGTCCAGAATGGCCCCTAACCCTTCCCTCACCTCTCAGAAGCTAGTGAAGCGAGAAGGAGAGTGACCCCAATCCTGAGAATCCTTACAAATGCTCTCCAATTTGTAAGAAGTATACTGTAGCAACAAGTCAGTAGCCTTTGAAAAAGCTAAGCAGAAGCGCTGGAAGTGGATGTTCCATTCATGTCACCATGGAGCTTAGCAGAGTTTGGAAGGGCCGAAGGACTTGCCATCTTCTAGTACCCGTTGCTAGGTTGAAGGACTCAGCTAGTATCCACAGAAGCAGTGCTTACCCACGGTCATGAAGATGGTCCTGATAGAGGATGTGTGTACTCACTTCCCACAGCTACTAGCACCAGTTACTCATAAGCTTAATGGCTTAAAACAACCCAAAGCTATTATATTATAGTTCTAGAGATCAGAAGTTGAAGGTGCGTCTTCTTGAGTTAAAATCAAGGTGTCTTCAGAACTGTGTTCTGTTCAAAGATAAACTGAAACATATTAAAATCTTAAGAATTTGAGTAAAAAATTGATTCAAATGGGCAGTATCAAAACAGAAGTGGTTAGAAGCACTCCAGTGAAGGCAGCTGGGGTGAAACCTGTATACAGAAGAGGCAGAAGCAGAAAAAGGAAATTATTTGATTGGTTTTAGCTTAAGACCTAGTTGACTGTTTGTGTTTCGGTGTCCTAGGTTTCTATTTCACAATCTTGAGGCAATTACAGGTTTAGATTTGGGTTTAGTTAGGTAGGTTTAGTTAGGTGGCCTTAGGACACCTCAGTCTAATGGCCTCCTTGTTTAATGAATTTAACAGTTTCTTCTGGAGTCTCCAGAGGGCGCTCTGTTTACTGCATCTTTTCCTGTATCTAAAGGCCACCTGCAGTCCTTGGCTTCTAGGCCCTTCATTTTCAGAGCACATCACCACCACTTCTCATGTTTTCTTGAATGATTGTTCGCTTGAGGACCATCCTGGCATCTCCCCCTTTCCTTACGCACGTCTTACTGCATGAGAAGAGACATCTTACTGGTGAGTCTGGGAGAAATAGCTGCACGGTGAATCCCCTTCTGGAGTCTGTTTCAGGTCTGACTAAATGTGAGGTGCAGGCCCTGTGTCCATTTTCACGTGGAAACTCATGAATGGACTCTGTTTCAGCTAAGAGGAATCCTATAGTTTGGGACTTTTCAATTCATGGGAGACATATCAAGATACCTTTGCGGCTGCAAATTCAAGCCACGTTCCTCAATTTATCAAAAAAATAGATTTTAAAAAATCTGCCGAGAAAACTCCTGTGTCTTTCAACTGGTTCTGAACTTGACCTCCTAAAATCCCTGGTTTCCAGCTTAGCTAGAAATCTTAAATAGACAAACAAGGACTGACACTATAGAGTCTAAAATATTATGCAATAGTTGAGGCTTTGGGGGTATCCACGTGAGGCACCTTAGGACTTCATGTTTGAGGGTGCATGGGTTTTCAACTTTGACAGTCTGAAAGAATTTATAAGTTGGCACATTTTTACAGCTATGTGGCTGTTTATGACTGGAGAAGGCCAACCCAGCCTTCAAAAGTATATTTGGTATATGGTCCTTTATGGTGGACTTGGATGTGATCTAGGTCAGTGTAACTTTGGCCTAAACATATTCAGTTTAGCTTCAGCCTGGTATAAGGATTAAATTATTGGGAAACAGGTCTTATAGTCCCATGGAAATTTTACCTGAAGATAGATAGAGCTTCAAAATATGAGTGTTTAGGCTTTAAAGAGCAATTTAAATTGTCTTTACTTGATTTATTGGTGAGGTTAGTAACCATGATTTTAAATTAGAAAGATAGTGAGATCAGTTCTATGGGCTATGGAGCACTCATATATTAGTTTCTTGCCAGGCCTAGTTAGGAGGAACCAGAGAAGCCTCTTTGTGTTTGACATGGTCCTAGGACCAAGAGAAGTAGAGGTCAGTGGCCTAGACTCTTGGAATCACATAGTTTGGAGGCTCAAGTGATCTTAATTTGGCTTCATTGGCTGTATTAATTATGACTGTGGTTTGAGGTCTGGCTTATACCTCAAGATGGTGGATGATTTTATTCACGTGTGTGTGCTCAGACAGTCATGTCCATCTCTTTGCAACCTCATAGGCTGTAGCTCGCCAGGCTCCTCTGTCCATGATATACTCCAGCAAGAATACTGGAGTGGGATGCCATTTCCTCCCCCAGAGGATATTCCCAACTCAGGGATCAAACTCGTGTCTCTTACATCTGGCATTGACAGGTGGATTCTTTACCACTAGCACCATGTGGGAAGCCCAATTTTATTCATGAACCAATTAAAAGGAATAGAAGCCTTTATTATACAGAGATTATGACATCTTTCTTGGGTTGAAGAAGAGAAATATTTCAATGAAATTGTTGCAAACCTAAAAATTAAGAAATAAATAGAAAAAGCCTGTATCTACAATACCATCTTTGGGAATAAAGTTTGCTTAGAAAATAAAGAAGGTATTGTTTGAAAAGACTAGATGTGAATCCAGGCTTTAGGTCCCTGTCGGTTTACAATTTGGATGTTTTCTCAGTAAAAGAATACAAAATTTATATACAAAACTAATGACTGATAACTTTTAACTTTAAGTGGGATTCAACTTATCAGTCTTTGCCTTTACATTTTTTAATGTCTTTTTTGAGAAATTCTTACCAAATCCTAAGGTCATGAAGATATTCTTTATATAATCTTAGGGATGACTAATTCTACTTCCTGCATTTGATTTTTAATCAGCAGGTATTTATTTTTCTGTCTGGTACAGGGTAGGAGTCTGATTTCATTTTTTCTCACGTGGCAGTCATTCTAGCCTCATTTGTTTAAAAAATCTTTCTTTTCCCTCTTTGTTCTGCAGTGACCCCCAGTCAGGCCTCGCACAGATCTGCTTCCAGACGTTAGAGGTCTATTCATTCTAGAGATCTATTTCTTTACCCCCAAACAAATATCACACTAACTGAATTACTATAGCTTTGGAATAAATCTTGTTGTGTGGTAGAGCAAGTCCTCCTATCTCATTCACCTTCAAGACTATTTGATATTTCTTCATGATTCAATGGAGAAAGAACACAATACATCAGGCAAGATTCTGAGACTGAGAGCAGAACATAAGCTCAGGTGAAGAGTCAAACCCTAGCCCCAAAGAATGCCTTTCTTCAGAAATAATTAATGTTAATAAGAAAATTTTTTAAAGTTAATGTTGAGGCGGAGTAGGGGGAAGTTGTGAGAGTTCATGTCCTATGGTTTACACTTCATTACCAAATTTCCTCTCCACCAACTCAAGTCTGCTCCCATCATTTCAGGGAAGAAATTTCCTTTTCAAAGGTCACCAGTGAACTTAAAATCCTATAGCCCTTTTTTGGTAATCTTCATTCTTGCATGTGTGTGAGCTAAGGTGCTTCAGTCATATCTGACTCTTTGTGACCCTATGGACTGTGGCCTGCCAGGCTCCTCTGTCATGGGGATTCTCCAGGCAAGAATACTGGAGTGGGTTGTCATGCCCTCCTCCAGGGGATCTTCCCAACCCAGGGATCAAACCCATGTCTCTTACGTCTTCTGCATTGGCAGACAGGTTCTTTATGACTAGCGCCACCCGGGAAGCCCCCATCCTTCTTGATCTTCCTGCTAAAACTTATACTACAGACCACTCCTTTCACCATTTTTTCTTAAACAGATTGAGATATAACATATACAATTCACCCAAAGCATTTAAACCAATGGCTTTTAATATATTCACAGAATTGTGCACTGATCATCAAAATTTGTTGCTGCATGGGCTTTTCTGTAGTTGCAGTGAGCAGGGGCTACTCTCTGGTAGCAGTGCAAGGGCTTCTCACTGTGGTGGCTTCTCTTGTTGTGGAGCACTGGTCCTAAGGCGTGTGGACTGAGTAGTCACAGCTCTCAGGCTCTAGTAGTTGCAGCTCCCAGGCTCTAGTCCAGAGCACAGGCTCAGTAGTTGTGACACACGGGCTTAGTTGTTTCACTGCATATGGAATCTTCCCAGACCAGGGATCAAACTTGTGTCTCCTCCATTGGCAAGCAGATTCTTTACCACTGAGCCACCAGGGAAGCTCCCACAGTTCATTTTAGAACATGTCATTACCCCAAAAAGAAACCCACTGAACTTAGTTGTCATCCCATAATTCCCACATCTGCCCCTCTGCCATAAAAGGGGCAGTCGTGTCTGACTCTTTGCAACCCCATAGACTGTAGCCTATCAGGTTCCTCTGTCCATGGGATTTCCCAGGCAAGAATACTGGAGTGGGTTGCCATTTCCAACCACTAATCTACTTTCTGTCTCCATGGATGTGTCTATGTGGGATATTTCATATAAATAGAATCTTATATGCAGTCCTTTGTGAGTGACTTATCTAACTGAGCATGATGTTTTCAAGGTTCATCCATATTGTAATGTGTTTCAGAACTTCATTACTTTTTATGGTTAAATAATATTCCATTGTATGGATTTACCACACCTGTTTATCCTTTCATTAGTTAATGCACATTTAAATTGTTTCTACTTTACAAGTTATTGTGAATAATGTTGCTTTCCTTTTTAAAACTCTCCTTCTTTGGGCTTTGATATCACTTATGTCATCTTATTTTAATAGTTTTCTGTTACCTTTTGAATTAAAAAGGTAAGAAGTAAAGAAGGAAGGAAAGAGAAAGACAGAGAGAGGAAAGAAAGGAGGAAAGGAAAGG
>NW_011494638.1:6228096-6230457 GCF_000754665.1 Bison bison bison | reverse complement strand
TTGCCTGGGAAACCCCATGGACAGAGGGGCCTGGCAGGCTAAAGTTCATGAGATTGCAAAGGGTTGGACACAACTTGGCAATTGAACAAAAACATTCTATCATTTATCTCATCTCTTCATCTAGAGGCAAAATATAGCCAGTGATATCAAGCCTGGCTTTTTAGGTATTTTTTTGTTTATTCATTCCTGCCAAAGCCACCCTTCCCCATCTTTCAAGAAACATAAAACTTCTACCAAATCAAGTTTCATCTCAAATGCCACCAAAAGCTTTTCCATAACTCTTCCAAACTTTTAGTGCTTTATTTTTGCCACTATTATGTCACGTACTTTATGCTAAAACTATTTATGTATTCACTCTTCCCAACCAAACTTAGTCGTTGAGGACAGGTACTATATCTTATCATCCGTATCAAAGTTAGTCTTTGAGGGCAGGTACTATGTCTTAGGGGCTTCCCAGGTGGTGCTAGTGGTAAAGAACCTTCCTCCCATTGAGGCTTTGATCAGTAGGTTGGGAAGATTCCCATGGAGTCAGAAATGGCAACCTCCTCCAGTATTCTTGCCTGGAGAATCTCATGGACAGAGGGACCTGGTGGGCTACAGTCCATAGCGTCACAAAGAGTGGGACACGACTGAAGTGACTTGGCATGCACTATGTCTTATCTTGGTATGTTTGTAGCACCTCCCAAACGCGACCTATTCAAAGTGGTGGTACAATAAATACTTATTTGCGAAACTACTTGAGTGGAACCATGTGAATTGACTCAACATTTCAAAAGAATATCTAGATAGTTGAGGGAGAATTATGTGGAGATTCTGAGTTATCCTGAATCAAAATCTTCAGTTATCTTTAGTTTAAGGCATGAACACAGAGAAGATGATTATTGTCCTCTGAATAATTCCTGTCATATTCTATTTGAGACAATGGCTCACTGTTTTTAAATATACTTGACTCAATACTAATTCTAACTAAATATCTGTGTATTTGAATCAAATAATGAGTGACTTTAAAAAATAGCTTATTCACTAGAGTTAGGGGCATCATAGTTTCCAAAACAATACTGATCATAGTCTTTAAACACACATACACACCAAAAAACTCAAAACAACACAGCCACATCCCATGGCAACATAAGTTAAGGGAGTTCTGTAGTCAACCAAATGGAACTAACCACCCAGGTCATGATGTACCTGGGTTTGAGGCAAAGATTTCTGAGATGGGTTTTAAAATAGTTAACCATACATCATTAGTCATCCTCAAAAGACTTAACTCTAGCACCACTTTATGAGTGTTCTTATCTATAAAATTTGGACATGAATGTGGTCTAGTCTTAGGAAACCAATTTACAACCAATTTACAGGAAATGTGGGAGATAGAGGAACAGGTTAAACAACACCATGAATCCAGAACAGCTGAATCTAGAGCATAAACCACTCCATGATACAAATAACATGTTTATTTGATTTTAATAAATAGATGCCATAAAGTAAAACAACAACAAAGCAATTGGAGACTATTTTAAAATAAACTTAAGATACACAATAAAGGCAACATGTGGGCCTTGTCTGGATCCTTATTTCAATGAATGACTGTAGATAAAAAATACCTTTAATAAAATCAAAAGCGAGAGGAGGAGCCAAGATGGCGGAGGAGTAGGACGGGGAGAACACTTTCTCCCCCACAAATTCATCAAAAGAGCATTTAAACATTGAGTAAATTCCACAAAACAACTTCTGAATGCCGGCAGAGGACATCAGGCACCCAGAAAAGCAACCCAACTCTTCGAAAGGAGGTAGGAAAAAATATAAAAGACAAAAAAAGAGACAAAAGAGGGAGGGACAGAGTTCTGTCCCGGGAAGGGAGTCTTAAAAACAGAGAAGTTTCCAAACACCAGGAAACCTTCTCACTGCCGAATCTGTGCCGAGCTTTGGAAGCACAGAGGGCAACTTAACAGGGAGAAAAAATAAATAAACAATTAAAACTCGCAGATTGCGAGCCCTATGGTAACTCCCCCAGCGGAGAAGCAGTGCAGACGCCTGCACACGCCATTGGCAAGCAGGGGCTGGGCAGGGAGGCGCGGCGCGGGCTGCATTGCTTAGAGTAAGAATCTGGCCTGAATACCCTGAGCACTATCTGAGCGAAATAATTTGGGCTAGCAAACCAGACTGTGGGATATCTACCACGCGAAAAGCCAGCCCTAAGCTAAGACACCACCAGGCCCGCGCATGGAACAAAGGACTGAACAGAGATAGCCGGCTGCAGACCTTCCCCCTCCGGTGACAGGCAGCCAGAGCCAGAAGGGGGCAATCGCAGCCCCAGAGAAACATTATCTATAAAACTGTAAGCAGGCTTCTTTGCTAACC
>NW_011494638.1:6226518-6227086 GCF_000754665.1 Bison bison bison | reverse complement strand
GGCTGGATCTGTCTCCCTCCTTTTCATTCCCCCCTTTTATCCTTCTGGCCACCTCTGTGTCCTTCCTCCTTCTTCTCTTCTCTGTATAACTCCGTGAACATCTCTGAGCGGTCCAAATGTGGAGTGCACATAAGGAAGTGACTACTGGCTAGCCCACTCTCTCCACTATTGATTCCACCTCATCTCATTTGGGTCACCTCTAACTCCCTCCTCCCTCTTCTCTTCTCCATGTAACGCTGTGAACCTCTCTGAGTGACCCTCACAGTAGAGAAACTTTTCATCTTTAATGTAGATGTTTTATCAATGGTGCTGTATAGAAGGAGAAGTTTTGAAACTACTGTAAAAATAAGACCGATAACTGGAAGCAGGAGGCTTACATCCTAACCCTGACTCCAGGGAACTCCTGACTCCAAGGAACATTAATTGACAGGAGCGCATCAAACGCTTCCATACTGACACTGAAACCAAGCACCCCACAAGGGCCAACAAGTTCCAGGGCAAGACATACCAAGCAAATTGTCTTGCAACAAAGGAACCCAGCCCTGAGCTTCAAGATACAGGCTGCCCA
>NW_011494638.1:6225896-6226418 GCF_000754665.1 Bison bison bison | reverse complement strand
TCTCTGTTTCTTTCTCTTCTTCTTTTATATAACATTGTATATCTGAAATTCCAAACTCTACTCTAGATTTTTAATTTATACTTTTTGGTATTTGATATCAATTTTGTACCTGTATTTTCTTTATAATTTTCACGACCTTGTTTGTTTTTCTTTGTTCATTTTTTCTCTCTTTCTTTTCCTTCTTCTTTTCTTCAACATCGTATTTTTGAAATTCCAAACTCTACTCTAGATTTTTAATTTTTGCTTCTATGTATTTGTTACCAATTTTGTACCTTTAAGAACCCAATCTTCAGGACCCATTTTTCACTAGGGAGCGAGATTACTGGCTTGACTGCTCTCTCTCCCTTTGGGCTCTCCTTTTTCTCCACCAGGTCGCCTGTGTCTCCTCCCTAACCCCTCTCTACCCAACTCTGTGAATTTCTGTGTGTTCCAGACGGTGGAGAACACTTAGGGAACTGATTACTGGCTGGATCTGTCTCCCTCCTTTTCATTCCCCCCTTTTATCCTTCTGGCCACCTCTGT
>NW_011494638.1:6224137-6225643 GCF_000754665.1 Bison bison bison | reverse complement strand
AGGACACCCTAAACTCAGCAATTTAAACAAGATGAAGAGACAGAGGAATACCCAGCAGATAAAGGAACAGGATAAATGCCCACCAAACCAAACAAAAGAGGAAGAGATAGGGAATCTACCTGATAAAGAATTCTGAATAATGATAGTGAAATTGATCCAAAATCTTGAAATTAAAATGGAATCACAGATAAATAGGCTGGAGACAAGGATTGAGAAGATGCAAGAAAGGTTTAACAAGGACCTAGAAGAAATAAAAAAGAGTCAATATATAATGAATAATGCAATAAATGAAATTAAAAACACTCTGGAGGCAACAAATAGTAGAATAACAGAGGCAGAAGATAGGATTAGTGAATTAGAAGATAGAATGGTAGAAATAAATGGATCAGAGAGGATAAAAGAAAAACGAATTAAAAGAAATGAGGACAATCTCAGAGACCTCCAGGACAATATTAAACGCTACAACATTCGAATCATAGGGGTTCCAGAAGAAGAAGACAAAAAGAAAGACCATGAGAAAATACTTGAGGAGATAATAGTTGAAAACTTCCCTAAAATGGGGAAGGAAATAATCACCCAAGTCCAACAAACCCAGAGAGTCCCAAACAGGATAAACCCAAGGCAAAACACCCCAAGACACATATTAATCAAATTAACAAAGATCAAACACAAAGAACAAATATTAAAAGCAGCAAGGGAAAAACAACAAATAACACACAAGGGAATTCCCATAAGGATAACAGCTGATCTTTCAATAGAAACTCTTCAAGCCAGGAGGGAATGGCAAGACATACTTAAAATGATGAAAGAAAATAACCTACAGCCCAGATTATTGTATCCAGCAAGGATCTCATTCAAGTATGAAGGAGAAATCAAAAGCTTTTCAGACAAGCAAAAGCTGAGAGAATTCTGCACCACCAAACCAGCTCTCTAACAAATACTAAAGGATATTCTCTAGACAGGAAACACAAAAATGGTGTATAAATTCGAACCCAAAACAATAAAGTAAATGGCAACGGGATCATACTTATCAGTAATTACCTTAAACGTAAATGGGTTGAATGCCCCAACCAAAAGACAAAGACTGGCTGAATGGATACAAAAACAAAAAGACCCCTACATATGTTGTCTACAAGAGACCCACCTCAAAACAGGGGACACATACAGACTGAAAGTGAAGGGCTGGAAAAAGATTTTCCATGCAAATAGGGACCAAAAGAAAGCAGGAGTAGCAATACTTATATCAGATAAAATAGACTTTAAAACAAAGGCTGTGAAAAGAGACAAAGATGGTCACTACATAATGATCAAAGGATCAATCCAAGAAGAAGATATAACAATTATAAATATATATGCACCCAACACGGGAGCACCGCAGTATGTAAGACAAATGCTAACAAGTATGAAAGGAGACATTAACAATAACACAATAATAGTGGGAGACTTTAATACCCCACTCACACCTATGGATAGATCAACTAAACAGAAAATTAATAAGGAAACACA
>NW_011494638.1:6223631-6224037 GCF_000754665.1 Bison bison bison | reverse complement strand
AATTCAAAAAAATAGAAATCATTCCAAGCATCTTTTCTGACCACAGTGCAGTAAGATTAGATCTCAACTACAGGAGAAAAACTATTAAAAATTCCAACATATGGAGGCTGAACAACACGCTGCTGAATAACCAACAAATCACAGAAGAAATCAAGAAAGAAATTAAAATTTGCATAGAAATGAATGAAAATGAAAACACAGCAACCCAAAACCTGTGGGACACGGTAAAAGCAGTCCTAAGGGGAAAGTTCATAGCAATACAGACACACCTCAAGAAACAAGAAAAAAGTAAAATAAATAACCTAACTCTACACCTAAAGCAACTAGAAAAGGAAGAAATGAAGAACCCCAGGGTTAGTAGAAGGAAAGAAATCTTAAAAATTAGAGCAGAAATAAATGACAAAAG
>NW_011494638.1:6222123-6222789 GCF_000754665.1 Bison bison bison | reverse complement strand
GACATGATCCTCTACATAGAAAACCCTAAGACTCCACCAGAAAATTACTAGAACTAATCAATGACTGTAGTAAAGTTGCAGGATATAAAATCAACACACAGAAATCCCTTGCATTCCTATACACTAATAATGAGAAAACAGAAAGAGAAATTAAGGAAACAATTCCATTCACCATTGCAATGGAAAGAATAAAATACTTAGGAATATATCTACCTAAAGAAACTAAAGATCTATATATAGAAAACTATAAAACACTGATGAAAGAAATCAAAGAGGACACTAACAGATGGAGAAATATATCATGTTCATGGATTGGAAGAATCAATATAGTGAAAATGAGTATACTACCCAAAGCAATTTATAGATTCAATGCAATCCCTATCAAGCTACCAACAGTATTCTTCACAGAGCTAGAACAAATAAGTTCACAATTTGTATGGAAATACAAAAAACCTCAAATAGCCAAAGCGATCTTGAGAAAGATGAATGGAACTGGAGGAATCAACCTACCTGACTTCAGGCTCTACTACAAAGCCACAGTCATCAAGACAGTATGGTACTGGCACAAAGACAGAAATATAGATCAATGGAACAAAATAGAAAGCCCAGAGATAAATCCACGCACCTATGGACACCTTATCTTTGACAAAGGAGGCAAGAATATAC
>NW_011494638.1:6217147-6221199 GCF_000754665.1 Bison bison bison | reverse complement strand
AGCCATTAAAAAGAAAACATTTGAATCAGTTCTAATGAGGTGGATGAAACTGGAGCCTATTATACAGAGTGAAGTAAGCCAGAAGGAAAAACACCAATACAGTATAATAATGCATATATATGGAATTTAGAAAGATGGTAACAATAACCCTGTGTACGAGACAGCAAAAAAGACAGTGATGTATAGAACAGTCTTATGGACTCTGTGGGAGAGGGAGAGGGTGGGAAGATTTGGGAGAATGGCATTGAAACATGTAAAATATCATGTATGAAACGAGATGCCAGTCCGGGTTCGATGCACGGATACTGGATGCTTGGGGCTAGTGCACTGGGACGACCCGGAGGGATGGTATGGGGAGGGAGGAGGGAGGAGGGTTCAGGATGGGGAACACATGTATACCTGTGGCGGATTCATTTTGATATTTGGCAAAACTAATACAATTATGTAAAGTTTAAAAATAAAATAAAATTAAAAAAATAAATAAAAATAAAATAAAATCAAAAGCACTTGCATACCAACTGGGTTATAGATGATATTAAGGAATCATTCAATTTTGTTATGGATAATAATGTTATAATGGTAAGCTTGAGATGCATAATAAAGTATTACATGTTATATAACATAACGTGTAGGTTTTGCTTTAAAATATCCAGGAAAAAAAGTGTTGAGAGAAAGGGTGAGTTTGAAAAATTGTTGACACGTGTTGAACAGTAGGTAATGGATATGTTAGGGTTTGTTAGAATTCTTCTTGTGTGTATGTTTGAAAATTTCCGTTATAAATTTTCTTAAAAAGTTATGAATAGGACAAATTTGGATTTAAGCAAAATATGTAGTTTCTATGGGTAAAGTCCTGTGTTAGGCTTAACACTTATAAACTATAGCTTACATAATTCTCAGTATACTCCTGATGCAAATGGGAACTTGTGTACACACTCTAAGAGTGGAATTTCTGTTTCCCCCACTCCTGTGGAATTTCTGTAATCAAACCCCACTGGCCTTTAAAGCCAGCTTCTCTGGGGGCTCTGACTCCTATTGCCAGACCCTCAGGCTGGGGAGCCTGACGTGAGGCTCAGGATTTTCACTCCTGTAGGAGAACTTCTGTGGTATAATTTTTTCCAGTTTGTGAGTTGCCCAGCAGGCATGTACAGGATTTGATTTTATCATGATTGTGCCCCTCCTACTGTCTCATTATGGCTTCTTCTTTGTCTTTGGGTGTAGGGTATTTTTTGTAGGTTCCAGTGGGGTTTTTGTTGTTGTTGTTGTTAATGGTTATTCAGCTGTTAGTTGTGATTTTGCTGTTTTTGTAAGAAGGGTTGAGTTCATCTTTCTACTCTGACATCTTGCTGACCAAACTCCTTCCTTTTCTTTATTTTCAGGCCCTCTATTGATTTCTTGGAAAAGGCCATGTTATAGCTATTTTCAAGTTTTAACTTTATTATCAAGTTTATCAAAAAATTTTTACAGTTAATCCACAGAAAATGTTCTAATCAACATTGGCATTTTCCAGCAGATCCACTTTCTGGGTCCCACAGGGTCTGTGTTGCAAATATTCTGTTTTTACATATTCTTATATTACATATAAGCATACCAGCCCCTGGCTGATTGATGATTGGTTGCACAGGGGACCTTCAGGGGTGGTTTTATTTCTCATGTACCTTTGCCTAGAATTCAGCAAGCCAGTTGAAAGCCCAAGAGGGTTTTACAAGCCACTATTTTTCAACCAAGTGTCTATATATGTCTCCTACTACCTGGGACAATATCCTTGGGAAATTGTAAGGATTTACATAACTCTAGTGAGGAACCACAGCCTCTACCCAGTAGACATGTCAATACCATGCCAATACCAATAATCACGTGAAGGGCTGAATTGTGTCCCCTACAAATTAAGTTTTAGAGCTAGCCCACCTCCCTCAGAATGTAGCCAGTTTTTGGAGATAAGGCCTCTAAAGGAAATGATTAAGTTAAAACTGACAATTTGATCTTGAACTTCTGGCCTCCAGAATTGTTTGAAAAATAAATAAATTTCTGTTGTGTGAGCCCCTCAGTCTGTGATACTTTCCTATGGCATCTCTAGTAAACTAATGCAAGACATCACTTAGTTTGTTAAGCTATCATAATGACCAAAGATAGAGATTTTTCAAGTACCAGACACTTGGAACTCTTAAGTTTTGGCTTAAAAATGGAACAGTTAGGGAAAAACAAAAGTAGCTACACACATATCCACATGTTTTGTTATTGTTGTTGTTCAGTCACTAAGCTGTGTCTGACTCTTTGTGACCCCATGGACTGCAGCATGCCAGGGTTCCCTGTCCTTTACTATCTTCTGAAGTTAGCTGAAATTCATATCCATTGAGTCGATGATGTTGTCTAACCATCTTATCCTCTGCCACCCCCTTCTCTTTTTGCCTTTGATCTTTCCCAGCCTCAAGGTCTTTTCTAATGAGTCAGCTCTTCTCATCAGGTGGCCAAAGTATTGGAGCTTTAGCTTCAGCATAAGTCCTTCCAATGAATATTCTGGGTTAATTTCCTTTAGGATTGACTAGTTTGATCTTTTGCAGTCCAAGGGACTCTCAAGAGTCCTCTCCAGCACCACAATTCAAAGCATTAATTCTTTGGTGCTCAGCCTTCTTTTTGTTCCAACTCTCATATACTTACATGACTAATGGAAAAACCATAGCTTTGATTATACAGGCCTTTGTCGGCAAAGTGATGTCTCTGCTTTTTAATACATTATATATACACAAAAATGTGTATTGTTAAAATGACATACTGATTTCATAATTATTTCTTGATTGCCTTTAGGTTCCTGAAATTGTAGTAATGATGAGGATAATGAAAAGTCTAATGTATGAGGACCACAGCCTTGTCTAACTCAATGAAACTAAGCCATGCCCGTGGGGCAACCCAAGATGGGCTGGTCATGGTGGAGAGATCTTACAGAATGTGGTCCACTGGAGAAGGGAATGGCAAACCACTTCAGTATTCTTTCCTTGAGAACCCCATTAAGTGTATGAAAAGGCAAAATGATAGGATACTGAAAGAGGAACCCCCCAGGTTAGTAGGTGCCCAATATGCTACTGGAGATCAGTAGAGAAATAACTCCAGAAAGAATGAAGATATGGAGCCAAAGCAAAAACAATACCCAGCTGTGGATGTGACTGGTGATAGAAGCAAGGTCCGATTGCTGTAAAGAGCAATATTGCATGGGAACCTGGAATGTCAGGTCCATGAATCAAGGCAAATTGGAAGTGGTCAAACAAGAGATGGCAAGAGTGAATGTCGACATTCTAGGAATCAGCAAACTAAAATGGACTGGAATGGGAGGAATTTAACTCAGATGACCATTATATCTACTACTGCAGGCAGGAATCCCTCAGAAGAAATGGAGTAGCCATCATGGTCAACAAAAGAGTCCGAAATGCAGTACTTGGATGCAATCTCAAAAACGACAGAATGATCTCTGTTCATTTCCAAGGCAAACCATTCAGTATCACAGTAATCCAAGCCTATGCCCCAACCAGTGATGCTGAAGAAGCTGAAGTTGAACGGTTCTATGAAGACCTACAAGACCTTTTAGAACTAACACCCAAAAAAGATGTTCTTTTCATTATAGGGGACTGGAATGCAAAAGTAGGCAGTCAAAAAACACCTGGAGGAACAGGCAAATTTGGCCTTGGAATATAGAATGAAGCAGGGCAAAGACTAATAGTGTTTTGCCAAGAAAATGCACTGGTCATAGCAAACATCCCCTTCCAACAACAGAAGAGAAGACTCTACACATGGACATCACCAGATGGTCAACACCGAAATCACATTGATTATATTCTTTGCAGCCAAAGATGGAGAAGCTCCATACAGTCAACAAAAACAAGACCAGGAGCTGACTGTGGCTCAGATCATGAACTCCTTATTACCAAACGCAGACTTAAATTGAAGAAAGTAGGGAAAACCACTAGACCATTCAGGTACGACCTAAATCAAATCCCTTATGATTATACAGTGGAAGTGAGAAATAGATTTAAGGCCTAGATCTGATAGATAGAGTACCTGAT
>NW_011494638.1:6215774-6216129 GCF_000754665.1 Bison bison bison | reverse complement strand
TTGCCAACATCCACTGGATCATCAAAAAAGCAAGAGAGTTCCAGAAAACATCTATTTCTGCTTTATTGACTGTGCCAAATCCTTTGACTGTGTGGATCACAATAAACTGTGGACAATTCTGAAAGAGATTGGAATACCAGACCACCTGACCTGCCTCCTGAGAAATCTGTATGCAGGTCAGGAAGCAACAGTTAGAACTGGACATGGAACAACAGACTGGTTCCAAATAGGAAAAGGAGTACATCAAGGCTATATATTGTCACCCTGCTTATTTAACTTATATGCAGAGTACATCATGAGAAATGCTAGACTGGAAGAAGCACAAGCTGGAATCAAGATTGCCAGGAGAAATTTC
>NW_011494638.1:6214888-6215651 GCF_000754665.1 Bison bison bison | reverse complement strand
AACTGATACTTTTGAACTGTGGTGTTGGAGAAGACTCTTGAGAGTCCCTTGGACTGCAAGGAGATCTAACCAGTCCATTCTAAAGGAGATCAGTCCTGGGTGCTGGGTGTTCATTGGAAGGACTGATGCTAAAGCTGAAACTCCAATACTTTGGCCACCTCATGTGAAGAGTTGACTCATTGGAAAAGCCTCTGATGCTGGGAGGGATTGGGGGCAGGAGGAGAAGGGATTGACAGAGAATGAGATGGTTGGATGGCATCACTGACTCGATGGACATGAGTCTGAGTGAACTCCGGGAGTTGGTGATGGACAGGGAGGCCTGGCGTGCTGCGATTCATGGGGTCTCAAAGAGTCGGACATGACTGAGTGACTGAACTGACTGAACTGAAAGTTGCTAAGTTGTGTCTGACCCTTTGCGAACCTATGGCCTATAGCCTGCCAGGTTCCTCTCTCCATGGAATTCTCCAGGCAATAATACTGAAGTGGGTTGCCACAGCCTCCTCCACGGAATCGTCCCATCCCAGGGATCAAATTCACTTCTCATTGTGTCTCCTGCATTGCAGGTATGTTCTTTACCACTAGCACCACCTGTGGTTCTGTAATGCTTACCTAGTATTTAGAATGTTGCAGGCAATGTTTTAAGTATTTAATCTATTCAGTTCAGTTCAGTTCATTCACTCAGTCGTGTCTGACTCTTTGCGACCCCATAAATTGCAGCACGCCAGGCCTCCCTGTCCATCACCAACTCCTGGAGTTCACTCAG
>NW_011494638.1:6200523-6213797 GCF_000754665.1 Bison bison bison | reverse complement strand
TCTTTGGCATTGCCTTTCTTTAGGATCGGAATGAAAACTGACCTTTTCCAGTCCTGTGGCCACTGCTGAGTTTTCCAAATTTTCGGCATATTGAGTGCAGCACTTTCACAGCATCATCTTTCAGGATTTGAAATAGCTCAACTGGAATTCCATCACCTCCACTAGCTTTGTTCATAGTGATGCTTTCTAAGGCCTGCTTGACTTCACATTCCAGGATGTCTGGCTCTGGTTGAGTGATCACACCATCGTGATTATCTGGGTCATGAAGATCTTTTTTATACAGTTCTTCTGCGTATTCTTGCCACCTCTTCTTGATATCTTCTGCTTCTGTTAGGTCCATACCATTTCTGTCCTTTATCGAGCCCACCTTTGCATGAAATGTTCCCTTGGTATCTCTAATTTTCTTGAAGAGATCTCTAGTCTTTCCCATTCTGTTGTTTTCCTCTATTTCTTTGCATTGATCGCTGAGGAAGGCTTTCTTATCTCTTCTTGCTCTTCTTTGGAAGTCTGCATTCAGATGCTTATATCTTTCCTTTTTCCTTTGCTTTTCACTTCTCAATCTATATTAGCCATTTAATCCTAACAACAAACTCACAAGATAGACACTGTTATTACCTGTATTTCAAAGGCGAAGGAACTAAGACCCAGAGAGGTTGAAAAATTGACTGAGATCACAGAACTCACAGGAGGCCAAGTTAGGATCTGAATCCAAATAGTTGTCCAGAATCTGAATTTTTAAGCACCAGGACTCACTGCCAGACTGACAGTGTGATGCTGGGGCAGATGTTCACACAAGGCTAGTCAAAACTTCTACATATGCAAAGGCTTAACAGCTCAGATCAGAGCATCCACACACCCTTGTGAGTATCATCTGTCAATCTGTCACTATGTGGATAAAAACAAACTATATGGTTATAACTGACAAATGCAATTTGCCTTCAGTTATTGCTATTGTAAAGATATGGTTTGAGCGCTCCATACTTTCTGGTCCACAGTGAAAAGAGAAGATTCTGTGTTTAAGAGTCAAAATGCCTACCCTCAAGGTCCTATTTTATCACTGTGAACTGTTTAACCTTGAGACTATCAAAATACCAAGCTTCAAGGCCCTGCTTTATCACTGTGAGCTATTTAACCTTCTGTTTATCAATTCAGAAATTTTTTCCTAACTGTAGAAATAACGGTAAAATACTGCTTTGGAGGTTTATGTGATGATTGAGTAAAATAATGAATATGAAAAATCCTGATATAAATTGCTCAATAAAGTAGTTCAGGAAAAGCTGAGTCAAAAATCTTACCTAGGTGAATGAAAATGCATGACAGTGCTTGTAAGATATTAGTGCCAACTACTCCTACTGGATAAATCTAGAGATGAGCCTAATATTTAGTAGGAAGAATGAAGCCTAGATGAAGTGAAGGAAAAGATTTAATCCACTCTATTTTTGGCCTGCATTGCTTTCCTAGACTCTTAGACTTTTACATCATAGCATATATTCCAATTAATGAATCTTGCTCTACAAAGTAAGTTAATATTAAGGCGTAACATTATATGATCAAATCATCTATATTAATAAACATGGTGCTACTTTTTCAGTATTTACAATCATCTTTGGAGTTAAAATAGTACAAAACAGTGTAAGTCATATAAGCTTCATGATTATCATTATTTCTCTCATGTATGTTAAAAAAGCCAGCATCCCCAACAGTTTAAGGTCCTCTTTCCCTCAGACATGTCCTCCCACATCCCCTACAAGACCTCAGATGTCAATGAGCTAGAGACAACAGAAATTCTAGGTCATAAGACTGGCACCATGACCTTCATCCTTGGAGAGAAGGCAAGGAGAAGAGCCTAGCTGAGAGGAGTACCATTAGCTAGTAGACATCACCAGGGAAGGATGAGGGCACCATGAAAGGGACTCTAAAGGTTCAGCATCTTGATGTAAGGGAGCAGAGGAAGAGTGTGGTCAGGGAGGGTGGGAAAGAACCAGCTCAAGAATTTTGCTGTTCTTACTGCATCTCACCTTTTGGATTCAGAAAAGTAGTTCCTAAACTCAACTAAAAGTTTTCCCAAAAAATCACAAATATTTTCCAGCTTTATGGTTCCCACTAGCCTGGGTAACTAACATAGTTTTGTTTTCCCAGCCTCTAAGTCACCCTTCCCCCACCATCCCACTTCCAAATTGACACCAGGGCTATCTTTCTAATTCAAAAGTCTTATGCCACTTCTCTGATGAAAACACCTTCACCGGTTCCCTGGTGTTTTCAAGAGAGAGTGCAACTCTTTGGCATGACTGAATCCATTATCTATTGCTGCATAAACATAGAGAATAGACTTATGGACATGGGAGAGGAGAGGAGAGGGTGAGACGTATGGAAAGAGTAACGTGGAAACTTACATTACCATATGTAAAATAGACAGCCAACAGGAATTTGCTATATGGCTCAGGAAACTCAAACAGGGTCTCTGTATCAATCTAGAGGGGTAGGATGAGGAGGGAGATGGGAGGGAAGTTCAAAAGGGAGGGGATATATGTATACCTATGGCTGATTCATGTTGATGTTTGACAGAAAACAACAAAATTCTGTAAAGCAATTATCCTTCAATTAAAAAATAAATTAACTTAAAAAAATTACCCCCAAACCTAATGGCTTAAAACAATAATCACTTATTGTCTCCCATGGTTACTGTGGGTAGAAATCCAGGCAGAATATAGCAAGAGTGGATTGTTTCTGTTCTGTGGTGTCCAGGGCCCAGCAGAGAGACTCACTGGGTAAAATCATCTGAAGGCCTATGCATCCCACATCTGATGGCTGATGCTGGCTGGGGCCCGGCTGGGGCCAAGATATAGAACATTTACACCAGCGCTCTCCTTTGGCCTGGGCTTCCTCACAACACGCTGACTTCCAAAGACAAGGATCCAGAGAGAAGGAGAGAGGCAGGAGGAGAGGAAGAGGAGGAGGCACTCTGAGCAGAAGCTGCCTGTCTTTTATGACCCAGCCTTGGGAACCATGCAGCATCACTCTCGCCATGTCCTATGGGTCATGGAGGCCACAGGAGCGCAGGGTCACAGAGAGGGAACCAAGCCCACCTCTAGACAGAGGAAAGCGAGATCCTGGGGGATGGGATATGTAATTGTGAGGTCATCTTTGAAAAACACAGCCTGCCAGGTGACTTAAGCTGACCCTTCACCTCCACCAGCATCATTTCCTTCTACTCCTCACCACTCACTCTACACTTTCCATACTGATCTAGTTTAGTTTTTTCCTTATACAATGACAAACTTTTCTGCACCTCTGAACCCTTTTATATGCTACTCCTTATGCTTGGAATACCCTTTCTTTTCTCTGTTAACTCCCTAGTGAAAACCTTCTCATGCCTCAAGTCCAATTCAAGCCACATCACTGCAAAGCCTTCTTGTCCCACCCAAAGAAGGTTAACTATTCTTTTGCCTAGGCTTTAGAATATGCACATCTCTGTCTTACAGTATTATCTGGCTGAATTTTTATCCTTAACAAACTACGAGCAACTCAAAGAAAAGGACTAAGACTTGTTCTTTTGTTGCTGTTCTTTGTTTCCACCCTCACGTTTCCCTATTGACTCCTGAATGCCAAATATTTACATGGTGCATAACATTAAGTCCTCACTCATTAAATGTGACCTGAACGGCCGAATAAAACTTTAAGGCAAACTTTGGAAAATTATCATTTCAAGGGTAGGGTGTCTCCCTTCACCCTCTATTGCAAACATTTTTTTCCACTTCTATTATTGCCTGAAATACTTTTTTTTTTTACAGTAACAAAATAGTTTATTCATGAGGTCTTAGGAATTCCAATTCAGAAGACAGATTTGGGAAACCCCAAAGGAGTGTTTGGGGGAACAGAAACAATCAGGGGCTTATGAAGACAAAAAGCCACAGGTTGCTAAAAGTTGCCTGGTGATGAATTACTGTACTTTTTAAGCCTTACATTTGTGAATGAGAGAGAAAGAGAAGAAGAAGAAGGAGTAGGAGGGAAGGGAGGAGGGTAGAAGGAGAGGGAGGAAGTAGAGGAGAAAGCAGAAAGTAAAGAAAGCTGAGTAGACAACGCTGGTCAAGGCAAAACACTGCCTCAGTCAAAGCCATTTCTATGCTTCTAGAAAAGAAAAAGTTGAGAATAAAGACACATTCGGGGGATGAGGAGTGAGGACACCAACAAGGAAGGAAAGACAAAAAAAAAAAAAAGGGAAGATCGTGAATACCAGGAACAAATTCTGCCTTGCTCATGATTTTCCCTCTAGGCAAATCTTGCTTATCTTCAGCTGTTTCTGGAGGGCTAGATGCTTGAGGCAAAAGTACCCCATGTTCTGCCCGGTTCCTTAACAGGAACACAGCCCAGGATGTTTCATCCTCCCTTACCCTCCTACTGCCTCCTCCAGGCCTGCTGTTGTGCCCTCAGGGCTGGCAAAGGTAGGAGGGAGGCCCTCCCTGCATGGATCACTTACTTCCAGGAGCCCCAAAGTGGCCTTTCGATCAGGCTCTGGCATTGATCCCTTGGTGAGAATGCCATGAGGTCTGCAGCCCCATTCACAGCCACCCTCCTTTCTACTCCTTCCATTCTGGCTCTGGCCCTCATTTTCTAGATTCTGCGACCAACGTGTCTCTTTGGACTTGAGTTTCTTCATCAGGTCCCCCAAACCACCTGAAAATGAGAATGCTCAGGTTATTAAGCCCACAGACTCTGAACCCTTCACCGGGAAATGTTCCAGCAGGCTTGGGAGGAGCATAGAAATCTCTTATATTTACAAGTGATGAGGACAGTTGAAGAAAGCCTCCAATTCCCTTGTTGGGCTTGAATAAATGATCTTCATCTAAATTTTCTCTTCTGTAACACATGGTATTATGATTTACCCTCCAGAATCACAGCTCTGATCATCCTGTAAGTAACGGGAAGCCACTACAGAGAAGAGTAGCATGATCATGTTTAAGATGTTACAAGGCCAGTCTATCGGTAGTGTAAAGAGTGGTACAGAAGAGAAAGCCATTATAGAAAAAATTTTTACTATAGTACAGAAATCCTCTTTTCTCATTAGTGTCTTGGAGCAAGCCTTCTTCCCATATACTGCAGGAACTCATCTGGTATCACTTAACTGAAATTCATTGTCATCATACATAATTACAAACGCTATTCAAGAGACCAGGACCGGGACTCCCCTGGTGATCCAGTGGCTGAGACTCCATGGTCCCAATGCAGGGGGCCCAGATGTGATTCCTGGTCAGGGAGCTAGATCCCACATGCTGCAACTAAGACCCAGTATAGGCAAATTAATTAATTAGTTAATAATAATTTAAAGAGAGCTGAGGAGCAAAGCAGTAGCACTGGAGGTAAAAGGAGGGGCAGCACAGGGGAATAAGAATAAGATAGAAGATGCAGAACTGGGTGAGGAAAGGGTTAACACCGAGGCGAGGCTGGGCCTTGTAAGGTCTTGTAGTCTGTGGCACCCCAGGTATCTCACAACCCTTTCTTTTTCATCATCTTGTGGTCTCCTCCAACTGCCCTAGGAATTTCTCTCACACCTGATAATCCTTTGATGCATGCATAGACCTTTTGGACCTTCTTCTGCTTTTGCTTGGCTATTTGCCATGTTTAATGGCCATAACTTACACATCACACTTTTCTAGGACTTGCTACCACCTAACCCATATAATATTCCAGAGTAAAAAGATGAGCAAGAGAGTTGATTTACCCTAGCTCACCATTCTACTAAATCAATTTCTTAGCTTATCATCTTGGCTACGTCCTAAGTATTCCTTTATGGTAGTTACACTTTTCCAGTTTGTTCCATTCTTCCTGCCTCCATGCTGGTCTTGCCTACATGCCTTCCTATTATGTAGGTACAGCTCAAATGCCATCTTTTTGATTCCCATGGAGACAAAACCACTTTCTCTTCTGATCTCTGTAGCTCTGTAGAGCACGATGCTACAACTATGCTCCCTGCTGGCCTGAACTCGGAGCTCCTGTTGTGAGATGATGGTTATGTACTTTTTTAGTTCTTAAGAATGCTGTGGTTATTTGGTTGAATTATGAAGATGTAATGATCATATTTTACTTAAACCACAACCTGTTTAGCTCAACCGTGCCCTAATTCTTTATTCCACAGTTTTGAGAATAACTTTCTGACGTAGGTAAAAAATTGGAATTGTTTTCCTTTTGTAGTTAAAAAAAATAATGCAGATTTCCTAATATAAACTTTGGCAGTCTTCATGAGGGTACAGTCACATTAGCATGAACATTTTCCATTGGGAACACTTAAGTGGCTCAACACAGTGAATAAGGGAAGAGTCCAGACTAAAATTTAGGTTTCCTAAATCCATGGTAGCTCAGTGGTAAAGAATCTGCCTGCCAATGCAGGAGATGACGGTTTGATCCCTGGGTTGAGAAGATCCCCTGGAGAAGGAAAGGGCAGCCCACTCTAATATTCTTGCCTGAGAAATCCCATGGGCAGAGAAGCCTATTGGACTATTACAGTCCAGGAGGTCGCAAAGACTAGGACACGACTAAACAACTAAACCACCACTAAATTCAGATCCAGTGCCTTTTCCATATTGAAATAAGGTAACCAAATAAAAAATTATTACAGCATAGAGAAAACCCTGACAACACTGACTCAACCTGTTAATGATACATGAATACCACTTTACAATGAGAAGCCAATTAATGTATTGAGTTCAAATTAAAGTAGTGTTTCTGGAGATACTTTACATGTTTTTTCAGAGAAAACTTTAAAAATATGCAGGAGGATTATCACAGGACGATCAACGACAACAAAATCAATGCAAACTAATTGAGGGTCTCTGGAAAGTCCCATAGAACCAGAACATAAAGAAACAGTGATCTCTTAAGCCCATAGAGAAGAACAACTCCTTGTATCTGAAGAGAAAGCAAAAGTGTTAGTCGCTCAGTCCTGTCCAACTCTTTACAACCCTACGGATTGTAGCCCACCAGGCTCCTCTGTCCATGGGATTCTCCAGGCAAGAATACTGGAGTAGGTTCCCATTTACTTCTCCAGGGGATCTTCCTGACTCAGGGATCAAACCTGAGTATCCTGCATTTCAGGCAGATTCTTTACCAACTGAGCCACAAGGGAAGTCCTACGTACCTAGGTCCACCTCTAACATTTGTGGGGTCCAGATAAAGGAGACAAATGAAGACCCCATTACCATACTTTTGAATATTTTACAGTTTTTAACTAGACTTTTAAATTCTTAAATATAGGGTTCTCTTCCGCTTTAACAAGTAGAACTTCATGGTGGCAAAATGTTTAAATTTGTAAAGCTCTACTTTTTATTTGACTGAAAGACAGTAAATTATCAAGACTACTGAATTTTGTTATTATTGAGTATGTCTTAATGTTCTGTTGATGTGCCAGCAATGTTGGGGTAAGTAATAAAGACATGTATGACTCATAAATTATAAACTTATTCCACAAAATGCACCTTTTGACTTTATTTCATCAAGATCACTGTATTGTTATAACCAAGATTTTCACATAATTTGGTGATTTTGACAGTAATAATTTAAAAGTTTCTTTTAAAAAATAATTTGAAGTGTACACACTTGAATATATTTCATCAGAAATGTTAATTAAATGAAAGTAGAAAAATTGAAGTATTTCCTATATTTTAAAAAAGTTATTTTTCCTAAAATATTTAAAAATTTTAATTAAAGTTAAAAGGCAAAATAGAAATTAAAATTGATGAGTGTCAAACTTAATAAACTTACTTTTTTAAAAAATGTAATTATATCTCATAAAATATTTTTATAAAAACTATTAGAAAATCTAGAGTTTAATGTCTGTCTAACTGCTGACATAAAGTATCAGTCTTATCACAATTAATGCAAGTTATGTCTAGACCTACATGTATACAATACAGATTTCAGAGTATTATAAATTGTTTAATGTTGCAAAATGTATGTTCAGTCGTGTCCAACTCTTTGCAACCCCATGGACTGTAGCCTGTCAGGCTCCTATGTCCATGGAATTCTCCAGGCAAAAATACTGGAGTGGGTAGCTATTTCCTTCTTCAGGGAATCTTCCGGATTCAGGGATTGAACCCAGGTCTCCTGCATTGCAGGCAGATTCTTTACCATCTGAGCCATCATGCAAAGTCTGGGAAAAATACTGGAGTGGGTTGCCATTTCCTTCTCCAGGGGATCTTCCTCACTCAGGGATTGAACCTGCATCTCTTGTGTTTCCTGCATTGGCAGGCAGATTCTTTACCACTTACTCACCCTGGCACTATTTTTCAGATACTGAAGAGCATTAACTGCCCTTAAAACACATTAAACCTTGTGGGCCTAAGTATTTGCTATCAGTTATGAAGATTTTCCTCACAAGAATCAAGTTGTGAATTTCTTGGGGTATTACTAGATCTTATAGTTTTCTTTTACATACTCCCAGGAAGTCTTACCAGTGCTAGGTACATGAGAGTCCATCAATACGAGGCACACAAATATTCCAGTGATTCGTTTTTAGAATATTTGATTAGTGTGCAATTGATACTCTAACAAGGATATTGGGACTTTGCGCTTGTATAATTGAAAGCAAGAAATATTGGTCTTTTAATAGTAGAAGTGTCAGCTTGAATGTAAGGAGTAAAATGGAAGAAAAAGACTTTCAACACCCTAATAGAATATCATGCACATGCCCTGAATTACTCTTCCCTGTAGACTTTGGTCCAAAGTCACTTGTTTAGTGACAGTTACATGGCAGATATTATGTGCTTTAAAAGTGATTTCTGAAGATTTCCCTCACATTCTTGCCACCTCTAATTCAAGTGAATTCTAGCTCTCACCCACCTTTCCTGAAACTCACGGCTTTTTCATAATTATTAAAATTGCCTGTTTTACATAGCCAAAGAAAGGAAACCCCAGAATTTTAATAATTGAAAATATTGTGGAAATTCATTTCAGATTTTTGAATTTTCTAGAATCCAAATATAATTGACTATTGGAACATCTAGTTTCCAAAATAGTGTCTGGCCGTATTTTTAAACACATAAAATCACATGAATTTGGGGATGATCCTAACATGCTGCTGGTGCTGCTGCTAAGTCGCTTCAGTTGTGTCCGACTCTGTGCAACCCCATAGACGGCAGTGCACCAGGCTCCACCATCCCTGGGATTCTCTAGGCAAGAACACTGGAGTGGGTTGCCATTTCCTTCTCCAATGCATGACAGTGAAAAGTGAAAGTGAAGTCGCTCAGTCATATCCGACTCTTAGCGACCCCATGGACTGCAGCCTACCAGGCTTCTCCGTCCATGGGATTTTCCAGGCAAGAGTACTGGAGTGGGGTGCCATTGCCTTCTACTATAGTAAATTAAAGGTTTTGTTTAATTTATGGTATTAATTTCCTTACTAAGTTTATTATCTTAGGCATTTTAATAAAAAAACTCAGGTTAGAAAAACTTAATAATTTGAGATGACAGTCTCAACATATACATTTTCATATTGAAAAGTGTCTTCAGGTGTGTATTTGTTTTGCAATTCTGATTTCTATATTTTTCTGGGAAGGCAGCTATCACTGGACAATATATTGGTTTTCCCAGGTTAGCCGGCCCATTTGAGAACATCACAGTATGCAGAAATGCCAAAAACTGAAAGCTCAAGCTGTTTTAGTTATATATACAACAGACACTTTTCTTTTTTTCATACTAGAAAAGTTCGAGTCTTTTCAACCTGCAAGCAGATGTTACCCTGGTGCTGTCTCCATATTCATTAGCCTGTAATGAATCTATTAATTGAATATGTAAGTTTGGCTAATTAGATGTAAGACATGTCTTCAGATTTAAAGGGTAATAATAAAAAATTTAAACTGAAACACCAGATCAAGCATTTAAGGGTTGATAAATGTGGCCTGGAAAGTGCACAATTCCAATATAAATTAGTTAATTGCCTCTGTTAATTTAGGTGAAATACATTAGCAGAAAGGTCAATCCATTTGAAGCTTGATGTGTTTTTCAAATAGTAAATTAAAAATAGCAAATCAAAGAACACTAGAAAGTGAGAAGCATGAAGTCCACTTTTCCAATCCAGAGATGGCAGTATGGACTCAAGTAACCCCACAGAGTTAACATTCTATGGGTTAACCAGTGGCTCTCAAGCTGGGCTGTGTCTTATAGACACCAGGGAAAATTATCAATGACTAGGGCCCCAACTTAAACTGATTGAAATCTCTGAAGGTGGGACAGGTATCTGTAATTTTTAAAGCTTCCTATGTGTGTGTGTTGTGTGTTTAGTTGCTCAGTCATGTCTGACTCTTTTGTGACCCTTTGGACTGTAGCCCAACAGGTTCCTCTGTCCATGGGATTTTTTAGGCAAGAATACTGGAGCAGGTTGCCATTTCCTCCTCCAAAGGATCTTCCTGACCCAGGGATCAAACCTGCATCTCTTACGTCTCCTGCACTGGGAGACGGGTTCTTTACCTGTTGATCCATCAACAGAGAAGCCATAAAAGCTCCCTAAATTATTATAATAGGAAACTAGGCTAAAAACCATTGGACTATTCCATGAATGTAATAGGAGGAGTAAAACAGCAACATCAGTCAATGGCTGGTATGCAAGCATTAGTAGTGTCAAACTTAATGCTCTCTTTCATTACTAAGAGGGGGGAAAATAAACTGCCCTTGGTCCTTATTGCGTTTACTCTTCTGGCTATGTCTGTGTCGAAGAGTCTACTGTTATTGTTGTTTGGTTATGAGGTCCTGTCCCAACTCTTTTGCGACCTCATGGATTATAGCCCACTACGCTCCTCTGTCCATGGGATTCCCCAGGCAAAAATACTGAAGTGGGTTGCCATTTCCTCCTCCAGGGGATCTTCCTGACCCAGTGTATGAACCTGAATCTCCTGCACTGGCAGGTAGATTCTTTACCAGGGAGCCACCAAGGAAGCCCATAAAGAGTCTATTACTTGAGAATATTTAACTAGGATTTGGGAAATGGGAGGAAATCCCAGGCCCAGGTGTTTGCTTTTGGGAGTTTCAGTTTTGCAAATAGTTAACTTACTGGATAACATTAGTTACCTTCACACTAAAAAATGTCAAAGGAGTTCTTTGTTGGGTCATGTTTTGGAAAATGTTCCCTCATCACTTGTGTCTTCTGTCCTCCATAGCACCTGCAAGAGTTTAGGACTTATGGAAACCCCAACAAAAGCATTTGTAATAGGTTGTCTCCTTTCTGATATCCTCTTTCACTCTCATTCTGCCCTGCGTATTCTAACTTCTTTCCTGTCTCATATGCTCCTTGAATTGTTCCACATATATAGTTACTGTCATCCCACACACTTCTTTTTTGTTCTTCATAGACTCTATGCTGATGCTTGGCTCATAATGTATCATCAATGAATATTTGTTCGATTGAAGCTATTTGATTGATAGACGAGAAAAAAATCCAGGTTTAGCAATGTAGTCAAGGAGTCACAGATGCTCTGAAATGGGGAATATGTATGTCTGAATCAAGAAACCCTTCCTTTGTAACCTAGGACTGGATGTCCAAATTGGATGTCTGTGTCCTGGCTCTTGGAGAAGGCAATGGCAACCCACTCCAGTACTCTTGCCTGGAAAATCCCATGGACAGAGGAGCCTGGTAGGCTGCAGTCCATGGGGTCGCTGGAGTCAGACACGACTGAGTGACTTCGCTTTCACTTTTCACTTTCATGCATTGGAGAAGAAAATGGCAACCCCCTCCAATATTCTTGCCTGGAGAAAACCAGGTACGGGGGAGCCCAGTGGGCTGCCATCTATGGGGTCACACAGAGTCGGACACGAGTGATGTGACTTAGCAGCAGCAGCAGTCCTGGCTCTGAATGCCTCACACTCTTGACCTGTGCTTTTTGACTGAACTGTGTAGTTGAGAAGAAAGAGGCTGGCATTCCCCCTCTGTTGTCTATCTAACATGTTCTTCATTATCTTGTCAATGGCTCATTCCACCATGTAAAGGAGAATAATTACTATTCATTTAACCTTGTATTCTAATGACCATGAACATGGATCCCTGTCCCAAATATCACCAAAGTTCATATGAGGATTACTTATGCCCAAAGCCCCTCTTGTTAAATGACTGTATAAGGAAAGAAAGACTTGGGAAAGAAGTATATATTTAAAAATGCATCATGCTCAGTCTCTTCAGTTGTGTCTGACTCTTTGCGACCTTATGGGCTGTAGCCCACCGGGCTCCTCTGACCATAGAATTCTTCAGGCAAGAATATTGGAGTAGGTTGCCATGCCCTCCTCCAGGGGATCTTCCCAGCCCAGGGATTGAACAGAAGAGCACATTTAGCTTAGTTACATGCCAAGCACTTATCTGGGTGAAGGAAAACATAAAAATGCAGGGGCTTGCCCATTAGTAACTCTTCCTCACCCACAGTGAGGAATTGGAAGCAATACTTGTTTCCAGTCTGCCACACACCCATGTGACTTGCTCTGGGATATTACCTTCTCTTATCTAGCATGTGAACGAACTGTAGGTTCTAAGTACTGCACCTTTTATGGTAAATTTGGCTGATGAACCCTATTGTTCTTTTCTTAAGGGTCACAAAAGATCTTTTGATGATAGTCTAACTGCAGTGTAAAATTTGTCTGAATCTCAAGTATTTTTTTTCCTCTAAAGTAATTCAGATTAAAACTGAAACATCTAATAAAAGAGTTCTTACCAGTATCAGATGCATACATTGAATCCAAGCTATTGCTTTTTAAATGACAATATTTACTTGCACCTACATACCATCAACTGCAGAGGGAGCTAATGCCTTTTTTTCCTTTTTTTCCTCAGGGCCATCAGGAGACTCCATAGCTGAGATTTTAATTTTTCTCTGCGCCTGTTACGTGTGATTATTGATAAAGTACTGAGCTCATCTCTGCAACCAAATTTAAGCCTCTAAAATATATATGAGGTGGAACTGGGCTTTACAACAAAGAGGAATCTAGTTTCCACTTTTAAAATGGTCTCCTGAGGTTCTCAAAAGCTGGAAGATATATTTTAAAAGGAAAGAATTGTGTTTTCTATCAAAACATGATTTTTGGAGTCATGACCAATTAGGAATCTACTCCCTGCGATCATAAATACTCTTTTTCATAGAATATAGTGACCAGAGGCCACATTGGGCATAGGGAATTAATATGTAGAGAATTTTTATGGTTAATAAGTGCCACAATCTCAGCCTTTTTTCCTCTAGATATTGGAAGGAAAAGAATAATTAAGTGAGCATTCAGATACCCAAATAAAAAGTTAATATTCACGTTAA
>NW_011494638.1:6150603-6200423 GCF_000754665.1 Bison bison bison | reverse complement strand
TAAAGCTCACTAAAGCAAAGCACAGTAAAATGAGGTATGGCAATAAAAGGCGTTAAATTTATCAAATAAGAAAAATAATAAAGTGCTGAAAAATTAAAAAAAAAAAACTGAAACATCTAATAAAAGAGTTCTTACCAGTGTCAGATGCATACATTGAATCCAAGCTATTGCTTTTTAAATGACAATATTTACTTGCACCTACATACCATCAACTGCAGAGGGAGCTAATGCCTTTTTTTCCTTTTTTTCCTCAGGGCCATCAGGAGACTCCATAGCTGAGATTTTAATTTTTCTCTGCGCCTGTTACGTGTGATTATTGATAAAGTACTGAGCTCATCTCTGCAACCAAATTTAAGCCTCTAAAATATATATGAGGTGGAACTGGGCTTTACAACAAAGAGGAATCTAGTTTCCACTTTTAAAATGGTCTCCTGAGGTTCTCAAAAGCTGGAAGATATATTTTAAAAGGAAAGAATTGTGTTTTGTATCAAAACATGATTTTTGGAGTCATGACCAATTAGGAATCTACTCCCTGCGATCATAAATACTCTTTTTCATAGAATATAGTGACCAGAGGCCACATTGGGCATAGGGAATTAATATGTAGAGAATTTTTATGGTTAAAAAGTGCCACAATCTCAGCCTTTTTTCCTCTAGATATTGGAAGGAAAAGAATAATTAAGTGAGCATTTAGATCCCAAATAAAAAGTTAATATTCACGTTAACTAAAAAAATGTAAGTGAATTTATTTTATAGAAGTTTTCATAATGGGTCCAAAATACTTCATTAAGCATTTCTGGATAAAAATATGTAAAGCTCTTTATAAGCTTTTGTTAGTATATTAAATACCATTTCTCTGTAAATATTCCTTACATTAAGCTTTCCTGTTAAGAGTTTTCAGGAAACATTTCAAATAAAGTAGCCAGACATATCCCATTTGAGATGAATGAGATCATTAGGAAACACTTATATCTGAAATAAGCACTGAGATCATTCTGCATACAACCCAAGGGCCCTAATTTTTTAAATATTTCAAACACCATGCTCCTTTCAAATCATTAGACTTAGAGACATTTAAGGAACTGATTCAATTAACCCAGAAGAAGGAAATGCTATAATGTGTGATTTATTTTTGCAGATAAATTAAAATGCAAGTGTATCTGTTAGAAAAGGTAGGCTGTCAGTGTGGTTAGTGATGGGAACAGGGAGGCAATTAAGCAGGGCCACCTGAGGCTGAAATAGCGCCTACACATGGAAGCGTGACATGCAAGCTGGACATTCAGTTATTGCCAAAACCAGAAGTGTTCCTTCGTTGGAAGGAATATTTGTGCTCTACTTAGTCTCCCTCGTTGACTTCTAAAAGATGTTTCTCGATTTAACTGATACTTTCCCCACCTTAATTGTAATCTGAAAAGAAGCCTAAGTTGCTAGGGTTTCATACCTAAAGTCAAGCTTCACATAAAGTTGATGCCTGAAAATTACAACTTTGCATTCTACTATTTAGGTGAGGAAATATGAGGCAAGAATTTATTTTTCTCCTCTACGACTCCAGGATATTGGCTCCACCAGGCCTAATAAATTGTTTTCACAAGGAAATAAATAGAGCATGCTGTAGTGTACGTTCCCCTGTGCAGGGGGCTTTAACCAAGATGTATCCTAAACAATAAATAATTACAGATGGGGGAGGGTGGGAGAAGGAAACATTATAAGGTTGGGAAAAAATGTTTCTTAGCTAAACCAGGAAAAAGACTTATATTCAAAATGTTAAACCTGAAGATAAAGACTGCTACTTCAACCACTGTGCGGTCTGTGGAGAAAATAAGAGGACAATAAAACAAGAGAAAAGAACAGGAATATGAGAAGAGTTGCTAAGGCAGCTTTAAAAGTAAGTAACAGAAGAATAAATTCTACTAATAGAAACAAACAAGACTGAAGTAGTTGCAATTCACTATTCTTTTCTGCTAAATCTTGTCCCCCATCTTGATTTAAAGAATTTGCACAAAAAATGGCCACAATCATGAGCTGAAGATGGGGGGGAAGAGAATGACTGTACAAACAACAACAAAAAACTGTTAGAAACCTATTAAAAGATAAATTTATAGTAAAAGATGGGGAAATGTAAAACAAAATGTAAGATCAGGAAGAGAAAATGTCCCTTAATCAGAGAGCTTCATTTTACAGTTGAACTAGTCAGCGGAAATGGAACTGTTTAGGAGAAGAAATGTTTTGAAAATGTTTAGGAGAAGCCAAGAGATCCTTTCTGGCCCAAATAATAAGGGAATCTGTTTTTTGCTCTTCCTCACTAGGATTCCCAGGTGGTGCTAGTGGTCAAGAACCTGCCTGCCAATGCACGAGATATAATGAGATATGGGTTCAATTCCTGGGTCGGGAAGATCCTCCAGAGGAGGTCATGGCAATCCACTCCAGTATTCTTGCCTGGAGAAACCCATGGACAGAGGAGCCTGGCTGACTGCAGTCCACAGGGTCACACAGAGTTGGACACGACTGAAGTGACTTAGCATGCATGCACTGTGTAACAAATGCTGATAACTCTAACATGTCATTCCTTCCAGCCACAGTGATGGAACTGGAGTTAGCACACCAGAGTGGGGTCAAGGGTGAATATCCCTGTCTTATACTTTGAGGAGAATATAAATCGGTGGTTTCTGGTTTGCAACAGTCTTTCTTGATAATATTCATTCATCAGCTTAATTTATACAGTTTTCCCTTTTCTCTTCCTCAGAATCTTTTGATGACTTGTCCTTCTCAGTGTCTCGAGTTAAGGCCCTTACAACCTTGAGGCAACTGCCTTGCCAGCCTCATCTGCTGCTTCTCCAGCACCACTGATGTCCCTAAAAAGCATTCACACATTTCCATGCCTCTGCTCTTGTGGACTCTTCTGCCTATTCTGTCCTCCTCTCCATGCTGAAGGCTGACCTTCCTTTTAAGGCCAACCTCCAAGGTCAGTTTCCCCAGAGAGCTGGCCTCTTCCTTGGTGGGGCACCCAGATGGTGTTGCGGATGCTCTTTCCGTAACTTTCCCCCACAGCCTCTCATAGTCATCTCCCTCTCTGTGGGGGCGGGGAGGGGTTTAAGCTCACTAGAGTCCAGAGCTGTCTTATTTGCAACCCAGTCTCTACATCATGCCTTGCATCAGAAAGCACTCAAAACATGTTTGTAGAATTGTTCCACAGGCATCACTGATTTCCTTCGCTACAGACTTCTCCCTCTCTCAACTAACCTTAACTTTTTAATCTCTCAGTTGTATCTCTAACCCTCTAAGGTTTTCATCTATTTCATGAACATATACTGTTATTATTAAGGCATAATCTTTAGCCATTGAGATCCCCTGTGAACTGAAATCTCACCGCTTTCTCGGAACCTCAGCTAAGGTCCATAATTTCTCCAAACAAACAAAACACACACACACACACCCAAATTTGCTCTGGTAACTTAATGTAGATATGTTGGGTTCTGAGAGGCTGGAAGTTATTTCTTCAGACCTAATACTGAAATGATATATTTAAGTCTATTTCTACTGCTGTTAAGAACCAAGCAATAAATATAGAGCTGTTTTAGTTACTGAAAGTATCTAAGTCAGGATCTTTTCTGGCAGACACTTAACATCCAAAGAATCTGTAGACCTCTGTCAGGCTTACATTGAGAGTGCAAGTGACCTACAAAGGTCTTTTGATCTGGACTCTAGATTTAGACCACGGACCCCAAAGCCCATTCTGAGATGGGGGTCTCTGTGTTCTTGACGTAGACCTACATGCTGACCTCTAGAGTTCCGAGAACTAGATCTGTTGGAGCTTGGAAAGGGCTTAAATTAGGGAGCTCATCTCTAAACGGGGCAGTTAAGTGAGAAGCCCAATGTCTGGCAACATGACAGCTGTTAGCGTGGAGAACTACAGAAAAACAAAACTAGTTGTATCCTTGTGTGTTTTGGGACGAGGAGAGTCCCTGTTTCCCGCTAGAAAGAGGGATCAGGAAGGACCAGAAAAGCCAACGCAGCTTGCAACTCCGCGGAGCAGCCCTGTCTTCCCCAAGGCCCCATCCTCCCGGCGCAGCCCAGACCGCCCGGGATGGTCCAGGCCAGCAGAGGGCAGCAGCTGGGCGGGAGAGTCCCGGCGAGGGCCGCGCGGCGTCGACAGGCTCGCGGGGACACTCTTTTTGAGTAGTAGGGCGAGAAACTCGCTCACCACTACCCGTCCCCGACCCTGTGGCCACGGCGCACGGGAAGTGGGTTGCGCGGGCACCGGGTAGCTGCGGAGGGCCTGGCGCCCTTGGCGGAAGAAGGAGACCGGAGGGAGTCCCGCGAGTCCCCGGGAGAGAAGGGGAGCCGGGCTTCCGCGGGTCCGGGGCGGGAGGGGATCTATGTGCCGGCCGCAGCGTCGGTTGCCCCTTCCTTGGCCGGACCCCTCGGGGCCCGGGCTTCTCCCACCGACACCTCGTCCTGCTCTCGGGGCAGAGTAAGCGCCGGGCCGCTCCGGTCCCCTCGCCAGCCCCCCGCTCCGCTTCCACGGCCGGGACGGGCGCCCGACATCGGCCAAGGTGTGCTTCCCGCCGACGCTGTCCCGGCCGGAGAGAGGCCAGTCCCGGCGGCTGAGCCCCGAGTGGCCGCGGCGCAGGTTTGCGCTCCTGCCGTCGAGGACTGCGGCGGCCGCGTGGGCTGCTCCCCGCGGTCGCGGGTGCTCAGGGCGAGAGCGTGCGGCGGGCGCACTTGACCGTGGGTCTCAAGCGTTCGAGCCGCGCGGCGCTGGGCGGCGGGCTTTATGTAAATCGGGGCTGCGCCGGGGCGTCCTAGGTAGGATGGACCAGCCCCCCGCGCCTCGGCCCTCACGTCCAATAAGAAGAGCCCCAGCTTGACACCTGCCTATATACAGGCGAGCGCGCCCCCGGCTCTCGAACCGCGCGCACAGCCCGCACTGCCCACGCCGCGGGCGAGCGAGACCTCGGCCCGCCCCCATGACTTCCAGTGAGATCGAGATGCCCGGCGAGGTGAAGGCCGACCCCGCCGCCCTCATGGCGTCCCTGCACCTCCTGCCGTCGCCCACGCCCAACCTCGAGATCAAGTACACCAAGGTAAGGCGCCACGGGGGGCCGGCCGTCCACGGAGACTTTCCAGAACCTTCTTTCCTCTCCGTGGACTGTTAGGGGGTGAGGACGGGGTGTGGGGCTGTGGTTTTCCGGGCCAGCCCGTCGAGCCCGCGCAGCAGAGGGACACCGGGTCCTCGGCGTTGGGGCTACTCAAGTCCCGCCGGGGTCTTGGGACGCGTCGGGGACTCGCCTCCGCCAGCCTGCCGCGCGGCCCTGAGAGTCGCCGTCAACGGCTGCTTTCCAACCCGCGTCCGCCGCTGCCTCCTCGTCCGGTTCTCCGGGCCCCGACTGCTGCGGAGAAGGCGTCGGCACCGCTTCCACTCCTCGAAGGGTTCCCCGCCGGGTTGGCCGAGCAGCCTGGCAGTCTCTTCTCGGCCGCCTTCTCGGCCGTCCACCTTCAGGGGACCGTCTCGGGTACCCCGCAGCCCTAGCGGGGCACGGCCAGCGACTGTCGCATAGGATCGTCCAGGCTCACAGCGCTGCGGCCGCCTTTGCAGATTTCATGGAAACCTGCCCTCTGAGTACAGTAGATCCAATATCAGCGTTTTATTCGAATTTTGTAGGTAGTGGCAGTTTTCCTGGAAAACTTGAGAAGTCTTTAAATTCGTGCATATTAACGGGTTCGCTTTTGAACTGAAAAAAAAAATGCTTTTTATAACGAACTCTGACGTCTCGGGTTACCCAGGCAGAAATTAATTTTTGTTGCACCACAACGTAAAAAGGAAATGCGTTCGCTACCTTAATGTAAATAGAATTTACTTGCCACAAATTGGACATAGAATAAATGTATTGATTACACATACGGGGGAGGTTATGTTATGCCATTGGGGTGTGAGAGAGAAATAGATGCAATTCAAAATAATGTTTCTTGGAGTTCCTTTTACAGTTGTCTTGATTTTCTATTCCTTTCCGTTGATTTCTACTCCAGACATCGCCCATTCAACCTAAACGCATACTGCGCTCACGCAACACGGTTAAAGTTGTTTGCCATCATGCTTATTACTAGATAAACTGAATTTTGTCCAGGAACGAATTGTTTGGTTTTGTCTTAAGGACTGAAAGAGAAATATTTTTAAAAACCCATCAGAATTTGAAATTTTACCCGCTGAATTTTAAGATAAAAACCAGAGTGGCTCGTGTTTTGAATGCCAATTTAGATGGATTTAATGTACCTGTTAGCTTTTTAGATGGTGTGACAAATTTTTGAAAGCCTTTTTTAATGAGAGGTCGTTAATGGTTACAACCATTTAGGCATTGTTTGCATAACAATGGTGCCAATGTGTGACACTTCTCCGGGTTTAGGAACCAGCAAGGAAAGCGCATAGCATAAGAGTTTTGTTTTATGAGGGTCCCTAACCTCTTCAGGTTCTCTTTAAAAGGTTTCGGGATGTAAGAGCTGTGCTGGAGGGGGGACCTCAGATTTGGGAGGGTTTGATTTAGTCTTACTTTAGATTGAATTTTCCTCACAGCCCCTGAATGGAGTTTTAGGTTTGTAGTAGGTATCTAGGAATTTAATTTGGAAGCTTTTCCAGCTCTCTTTTTCTCTGACAACCCCCGCTTCCTTTTTTCTCTTGTTGTGCCCCAGTAGGAAAGACAACTGATTTATAGCTAATTGAAGCCTTTAATGTGGAGTCCTTTAGCTCAGGGGAGACTTTTATCCAGTATCCACTTTCCCACTTACAACAAAGAAAAACAATCAGAAATGAAATAATGGATCGTAACTTGATTCTTTAATTTGTGAGGAGGAGGCACCTTATTTTAGGCTTGACAAACAACCCTCATAAACATTGAGCAAAACTAATCTAAAGGCAATCTCTTTTCACAAAATCTTGTAAAATCAGGTATCTGTGAACATTCCCAGCAGCTTTGCTCCTTGGCCCTTAGTGAGACTTCTGAATTTTCTGAGGCAAGTGGTATGGGCAAGCAGCATCTTTAACACAGAGAGCACAAGCTGCTCTTTTGATAGCCGAGGGTACTGGGCCATGATTTTTTACTTAAAAGGAAAATAAGATTAATGGAGAGGTTTTTTAAAATTCACTTATCAGAAGCGAGGGAAGTTATACTAGTGATTTTAAGCAGAAGAATGAACAAGGTGCAGCAGTTGGTCCTTTAGAATAGTGATACCACATTCATAGGAATTGTTAAAAGGGCACTAGCTAAAATATTATGCTAGAGAGCTTGTTGAATAACACATAGGAAAGAAATACAGTATTTATATCAGAAAATGGTACCAGATAGATATAGATGGATCCTTAATAATTTATGTCTTGTTAAATGAATAATTTTAGTGAAGGATATGTAACAATAGGATTTTAAAATATTGTCTGAGGACCAGTAGAGTCATACTTACATGTAAATGGTTATATTTTGAGAATTTTAAGTACCATGCGTTCAGAAAACTTGCACTTGTGATGTTATTTTTTTATATATTTTTCACCATTTCTTTCTTCTTCTAAAAGTATTTTACATTTTTTATAAAAGGGGAGTAAAGGAGACCATAAGAAATAAAAGTTACTGCTGTTGTCTATCCAGTGAAAATGCTCCAAAATTAAAGTTCAATCCCCAAGAATGCTGAAAGGGCTAAACTCGTGGTTTTGTGTTGAATTTCAGGCAATTACATCTAATTTTTAAAATAAGCCTATCTCTCTGAAATTTCAACACCCATTTAGGACTAATGATCAATAATACCATTTTGGGAATATGTCTAATTTTATTTCCCTAATATAGCAAGCTAGACCCCCAACAAGTTTTAAAACTGATTCTTTTTAAAGGAATATGTTAAAACCAAAAAAAAAAAAAAAACTGCAGACTGTTAGTCAAGAAGGACTGATAACTCCACCAACATGAAGTAGCAAAGGGACCACTTTGGGGCCAGGAAAATGTGCACTCTTTTCCTTGTATCCTGAGAAGACTGCTTAATGGCTTGCACAGGAGTGAGCGTGATTGTTTTTAGCTGTGCCTTTATGGATTAAAGATTTTTCTGAGTTGTTCCTGTTTTATCAGTCTGATTGTTAAATTTTTGTATATATGAATATATTGTAGGAGTATACATATGATAAAATCAAGGCTTGCACTTTGGTGACTGCCCCTAACTTCAGGGGAGATCTCTTCCAGATTCCCAGATCTTTGGAAATTTTCGGACTGTATCCCTCCCCTACCTTCTCTATTGTCTCTATCATCTTTTCTGGCTGTACTAGTCCTTCCTTCCCCCAACTCCCCACTACACACACACACAGTCATTATGCCATCTCTCTGTTGATCACTTTTTCGATGAAAGTTTATGCCCATAACAAACACTACCATAAAGAGTAGTGTTTTGTTTTAGTAGTAGTTTTATTTTCCTTCAGGATTTGATACTGTGGAGAGCTAGGACATAGGGAAGAAGAGGGTTATGGAGAACTGACCCACTGAACTAGAAAAGGAAAAAAAAATAGAAGGCAATAAACTGAAAATTAGAGCTAATGTGCTTTGGGCAACTATTATTTATTCTTTTATTTATTCATTTAGCAACCTTTTCTTGAACATCTACTGTTTTCTGGGATCAATTTCAATTCAGTTCAAAGAATTTTTAAGTGGCTGTCTTCCTGTAATAGTGCTTTTCATTACACTGGTTGGGCTCTGGAAGAAACATCGAACTCCTAGGAGCTTAGGGTCTTTTTAGAAAGATGGAATGCCAAATTTTGGTTATCAGCATGGCAGTAGTTCAGTAGATTGATGTAATAATAACAATAATGATAACATTTATAATGCCACTTACATTGTGATGGAGCCTAACGGCTTACCTAGCACTTTCATATGTATCTTAGATCCTTGCAAAACCTTTTGAAGGACACAGAGTAGGAAGAAATAGGAATAATTGATAAGGAAGACCTTGGCCTAGACTTATGAAAAATTGATAGAGCTTGCCTCACCATACACTTTGTTTTTCCTAACAGTCTCATACTTTTTTTTTTTTTTTTGAGAAAAAGTTTAAGTCTTTATTTTTATGTGTTGCTTCTGTTGGAAACATGGAGAGAATATGAACTGGTCAACTCCTCTTAAGAAGGAACTCCTTTTTGTGACCTCTGATTTCCTGACTTTAAATTACTATTTTTGCTATTTCTATGAGTTTGTGGGGGCTTTTTTTTTAGGTCTAGGGCAGGGTTCTTATCTATCCCAGGGATTATCTCTTTAAGGTTTGGTTATTTCTAAACCTCTAATCAAGATTGTCTTTTTGATCCTAAGTTGTTAATCAAATTTCATGTTTATAGGAGACCTCGGGTTTTCAAAAATATACTTTTTCACAATTGGACAGCTTTCTCATGTTTGTATCATCTCCATTTAACCCAGGGAAGCTAAACAACTTAATTGTAGGACTTGAATTAGATAATTTTTCTGGATTCTGCCTGATGCCTTCTGTTAAATATGCAGGGATCATATGGAATCATTTGCTGAGGTGCTTCTGTCCTTTATTTCTATAAAAAGAGAAATTAGTTTTTCTGTATGAGGGTAAAAAGTCTTCTGAGAACGTGTTCTGTGAGGTCTGATTTTCTTGCAGCCAGGCATGCATAGTGAGTTCTCTTTCATGTTAGACGATGATTAACCTGATGAGCAATCCATGACCAAAACAAAAATATCTCAAATATCAACATATACAGTTTTCTCTCTAGTCTTTCTCAGTTGGATAATGGAATACAAATATTGATGTCTATTTTTTATCTTTTAGTTAGTGACAGCTTGTTGGGGTCAGCACACTATAGACTTTCTGCTTGATTTTGTAAATAAAGTTTTATTGGAACACATCCACAACCATTTATTTACATATTATCTGTGGCTGTTACTACAATGTCAGAGTCAGGTAGTTACAACAGGACTGTATGGCCCACATTAAGTTTATAAGGTCTTGACTTACTTAGAAAAAAGAAAGGCTCTTGGTTAAAAATAGGCCCTTGTTCAAATCTAGGTCAGATTTGTAATTCTTAGTGCTGTGCGCATTTAGCATTTATTCACCACATAGCGCCAAATACGGTGCCAGATTCTGGAGACGGATTAATATGCAACGTATGAATGGTGTCTCCTTTCAGGGAGTTTCTTCACTGAGTGTCAATTTCTACATCTGTCAAAACTGAGGTAATAGTAGTACCTACCTTACATGATGGTTGTTGTCAGGACTGAGCAAGTATGTAAAAGTAAGTGGCATATAATGACAGTCAGCCAAAGTCTAGTTCCATTTCATTTTTGGGAAGTGATGAATATATTTTTGCTTCAGATTGATGGATGTCCCTTTTAAGGAAGATTGGAATTGTATAGTCAATAGCTGTTTTCTGAAACAGTCCATTGTTTTCTAATTAGTCATAAGGGTTTAATATTCTCGGTAGCTGTGGAATCATTATATGTTTACACTGGATTTTTATCAGATGGGACCCCTTGGAGGTTTCCCTATCAAGGACTTCTCTTTACTAAAAAGTTACTGAATCAAACAATTTCCAGCCAGGATTTTAGTAATCAAATTAGTTATCTGACGCATGTGCCAAAACTCTGCATCAACATGCCTTTTATACCCAGTCCTGAATGTCAGATGGCAAAGAGTCATTTCTGGTGTTTGAGTAGCTTAAAGATCATGTCAAGTTGTTGGTTCATAAATCTGGGAAGTATGATAGCATAGGAGGACATTCTCAGTAGGTAGATGCCTTTTGAAATGGAAAATAATCTTAGTTTATACATTTTAAAATTAAAGAGCCTTTCAGTGGTCCTGATTTCCCAGTTTGGGGGCACTTCACCCTCCAAACAATAAAAGCACCACATAGGGACTATTTTGAAAGTCTTCCTAAAATGTGACAATTAATTTCAAAGCCAGTCATTTCCCCTTAGACCCCAAACCAATGCATAGAAATGATTGCCATAATGCCACCTTGGTTAATTTTTAATTGCCTTTCAGACATGTCTTTGTGCTTTATTCCATTTTACCTTTCAGATATGTGAGATAACCCAAATTGTGAATTTCTTATCTCTGGCATTTCTCAATTGCTAATTTGTCTGCTTGTAAGATGGTAGAGTTATGTTTAAATTGTTTCCCTTCCAAATCTTAATGGTTTATTTACAACAACTTTCTGTTTTATCGCATAATTTGAAAACACTTCCAGCCTTTGAAAATTCCAGTTGGAATAATAATTGAGTGCTTTCACCATCTAGACTTTAGCTGGGCTCAGAACAAACTAGCCTGGGGCTAAACACAGGGGTTTATTGAATTCTGTAGAATGTGGTTAAAAATTAGAATATCTGTGAGTGAACATTCTAAGTTTTTATTATGGAAGGAAGCTTTCCTTTTACTGCAGTTCAGCTCTGTTGCCTCCAGAAGTAGATATCTGCTCTGTTTCCTTTCCTTACCACAGTCTGACCTTTGGAGAGCCAGAGTTGCAATTTCTTTATTTCTAGATCTCTGGAAAGATAAAACCTATTGTCCAGTTGAAAGGAAAACACCTTATTTAGACAGAATTGAGGGTATCATGGGTACCAAAACAGTTTCCAATATTGATTATAAATTATGGAGAAAAAGTAAAAATAATTAAAGATTATATTTTATATACTTTCTTCTATATGATTTTAGTTTTTCTAACCTGTCTTTGGATTTCAAGTCCAGTGACTCTTAGGATTTTGCCCCAGGTCATTTCTAGGGATTTCTAAGAGATTAAGCTTGGTCAAAAAATGGTGTAAGCAATATGTCTCTTCCCACAGAAAGGATGGAGGCTACCTCCATGTGAGTAGATCTGCCATAGTAGTGTGAATTTAATAAACTCACTACGAGGCAGAAATCACCTGTTTCCCTCCTCCTGCAGCCCCTATCATTGACTAACACCAAACATGGACTGAGGTACGTGTAGTGCTGGAGGGTTTAAAGGAAAAAAGAGGGGGAAGTAAGAAGACCTTGACTGGGAAGACAGAATTATGAACTATCTCTACAGATCAACAGAGGATAACGTAAAGTCTTATTTCATGAGGTGCGAAAAATGGACTCCTTCACTGAATCCTTTTTGGGTGGAAATCAGGAAATAGTATGAGACTGATTGGCTGAACATGAAACCAGTGAATTCTCTATATTTTAGAGTCTGATAACCGATGTACCAATATAACTTGATTTTCACAGGGAAGGTTATCTAATTGCATTACTCAGGGTTATTTTTATTTTTAACTGCAGCCAGAGCTCACCCTTTTGCTTTCCTGAATTTATTTACTTATCATCATTTATTCATCAGACATTTACTAGAGCCTCTTGTGTCCAAAGCATTGTTAGTCACTGTCTGGCATGAAAAGATACATAGATGTGTGCAATGTCCTGAAGAGGCTAGAGAGGATTCCTGCTTGGGTGTGTGATGAGGACATGCACACCAATGACTGTGGCACATGATAGAAGATGCTGAATTCTTGACAGGAGTGCATTTGAAGCACCATGATGATTCAAAAGAAGGGATGTTTCAGGCTCAGCACATCAGCAGCACTTTGTATTCTTAGACATACTTGAGAGGAGATCAGATACTTTAGTCATACAGGAGAGTGTAGACAATATAACAAACGTGTATACATTTACGCAGGTTTGTTTGTTCTTAACTGTTTGCACTATTTGCTTCTGATCTTTTTAAAGAAATACATTGATGCTCTCTACCTGTGAACTTCTCCCAGTCCCCTCTCTCCTTTCCTTTCTTCCTCAGAGGTATTTGGCATTTATCTTTCCCACTGATATATGTTCATACACACATATTCATAAATGATGTGTACTGTTGTCTCGCATTCTAAACCTTTTAATGTAAATGGTACCATACTATGCCAAAGTTATGACCAACCTAGACAGAATATTAAAAAGCAGAGACATTACTTTGCCAACAAAGGTCTGTCTAGTCAAGGCTGTGGTTTTTCTAGTAGTCATGTATGGATGTATAAAGAAAGTTGAGCGCCAAAGAATTGATGCTTTTGAACTGTGGTGTTGGAGAAGACTCTTGAGAGTCCCTTGGACTGCAGGGAGATCCAACCAGTCCATCCTAAAGGAGATCAGTCCTGAATATTCATTGGAAGGACTGATGTTGAAGCTGTAACTCCAATACTTTGGCCACCTGATGTGAAGAACTGACTCATTTGAAAAGACCCTGGTGCTGGGAAAGATTGAAGGCAGGAGGAGAAGGGGACAACAGAGGATGAGATGGTTGGATGGCTGCACCGACTCAATGGACATGAGTTTGTGTAAACTCTGGGAGTTGGTGATGGACAGGGAGGCCTGGCATGCTGCAGTCTGTGGGGTCCCAAAGAGTTGGGCGTGACTGAGCGACTGAACTGAACTGAACCATGCCATATATATTCTTTGCAGTTTGCTTTATTGGCTTAGTGTTTTCAAGATTCATTCATGTTGTTGGATATACCTGTAATTCATTCATTGTCATTGTTGCATAGTACTCCATTCTTTGAGTATACCCAATTTTTAATTTATTCTACTATTAACATGTAAGATACTGCCAGCATTTTGCGATTCCAGTAAACATTCTTAAGCATATCTCCTTATCTGCCTGGGTGAGATATATTCTAGGATATATTCTTAGAGTGCTATTGTTGACTCATGGATATATCTGCAGCTTCATCAGCGATTGACAAATATTTGTCCAACACATTATACTAGTTGCCATTGCCATCAGCAGTATATCAAAGTCCCCATTACTCAATATCCTCACTTATACTTGGAGTTCCCATACTTCCTGAATTCTGCCAACCTGAGTGTGAAATGTTATCTCATTGCTGTTCTCATTTGCATTTCATTGATTTCTTGTGAAGTTGAACATCTTTTCATATGTTTGTTGGCCATTTGGCTTTCCACCTTTGTGAATTGGCTAGTATATCATTTGCTCATTTCTATTTCTATATATGTGTGTTTGTTATTGATTTTTAGCAATTTTTATATATACCCAATTATAATCCTTTGGCAGTTACATTCTCTGTGAACATTTTCTTCCCCTTTGTGCTTATTCTTCCTTTTTCTTTTTTTTGGTATGATTAGGGATTTTCTGTCTTTCTCCCATTATGCTTAGTAATTTTGAACTTGCTCTTTAAGAAACTTATTCCAAGTTTTTCAAGACATTCTTCTATATAGTTTCTGAAAGTTTATTTTTATTATTACAAGTTTTACCTTTTTCATTTGTGTCTTAATTCATCTATAATTGCTATCTGTTTGTATATAATGATACAGATAAATGTTAAGGATGAACAATGTAACACAGAGGAAAATCAAACAATATTACTGTATGAAGAAAGTTAAAACTGTATTCTGTGCAATTTTGGACCAAGATTAAGAGGTCCAGAATTCTTCACTATGTGCCCTTTGTGTTTGGGACTGGAGAAAAATGGAACGGTGACGATTACTGTAACGTGAAATCGGACATCTAATAGACCTTTTTCTTGATTAACTGAATCAGTACTGTGCTTCATCCTGTTAGTTTAGAGAATTTAAATTATTCCTTCGTGCTGAGCTTGAAAATAACATCACTTTATTTTTTGTTAATATTTGAACTCATTGTGTTCTAAACTCAAAGCTGGTGTTACACATTCACTGTTGTATTTGGATTTCGTAAGTTGTTTGATCCATGCATGTGTGCCTCTAATTCTAAAGAACCAACTGAAGAATAAAATTCTCCAACCTTAAAACTGGATCTAGTCCTTCTAGGCATTTTACTTATGTAATACCTCACGGAGTTGACTCCACACGTATTTTTTTAGCGTGAATATGATCTCTGAAAGTCCTTGTTACTTGTTTGTACTGCTACTAAAATGTGTAATTTTTGCCTTGTATTATATTTTTCTGTGTACTCTTCTACTCTTAATTTGTACTAGATTCTAAACTTTTATTCATGTTGGTACGTGGAAGTCTCTATTTAGTATCTTACAGCATAACTGCTTAGGAAGTATTTGTTGAGTGAATACTTGTTATATTTTATCACTGATAGCTACTAATAGCAATGAATTATCTTTTGATTAATACTTTCTTAATTAACATATTATCCTTTCATTATTAATACTACAGTTTCCAAAGTACTTTTCACATTGATTACTTTTAATAATTGTGGCAGTCCTATTATGTGAATATTCTATTAACATCCCCATTTTATAAGTGGTACAATCAAGCATATTAACGTTAATTAATTTTTCCAGGATCAACAGCTGTAGGTGGCTCTTCTAAGCCTCAAATAATCATTTTCCTTCCCTCCTCATAGCAACAAGAACAAGCACAGAAACCACAACAAAGACCAAAGAATAATAATAATTGAATTATTAGCCTAAAGCTCTGCTAAATGTTTTACAAGATAATCCCAAACCCAGTTCTCTGACTATAAATCCCAACCTTAAGTCCAGTTGGTATTGCCATAGCTATCATCAGCCACAATTTCTGCCTGACATAAAACACACATGACAGAGTATGTTCAAACAAAAAAACAGTTGATGCAATCAACGTTTGGGGTATGAGTCACCTGGGTAGATGTGATTCCATAGGCTATGGGAAAGAATTGTATTTTTGGATTCTCACTGGTTGGCTAAGTCACATAGGGCCCTTAATAACACCTGCTTGTTTGTTTTTTCAGTCAAAAAGTGCTTTTCTTTGGTATGGTTACTTCAGATCCATTTGGGAGTGAGGATTAATGAGACTGTAGAAAGTGAATATATTTCACAATCTTTCAAATTTTTCTCTCCCACTATGCATAAGCCATCATTTTATGTTACTTGACTGTAAATGGTGTGGGAGAGGCACTTGACTTAGAAAGAGCTGGGTGGATATTTGTATCTTGCCTTTTATGAGCAACCATTTCTCGCTAAGACTTGACTTGTTTGGATCCATCTCTTCCATGTCACTTCAGCAGGGATGCAGAATAGAGAAATAAAGTGCAGTTTTCAAATTTCAACAGAGTTTCGGTGACAGAAATTGGTAGTGATTGGGATACACAATTAATGTTTCGTTGGAAATGGCTCAGAAATCCTATCTAAAGAAACAACTGTCAAGTTATTGCCCTTAAGCCAGGTTATAATCTCCAGACTTCTGTCTTCACTTTTAGAGAGAAAGCATTTCTCTTTATCCACTACTTCCCAGCCAGACACCCCTTCTTCTTACCGTTTTCATCTCCTTTAAAATTTTTTACACCCTTGTGCTTCTCTTCTCCTTCCCAAAGTATTCCTCTCAGACAAGCCCTTGATGACCCTCATTCCTTGGTTAGACTCATTTACCTGTTTTCATAAAAATTGTTAGTTGTGCCTGGGAACCTTTGTAGTCAGCTCTTCCAGCTGTTGGCCTGAATGGTCCCTAGGGAGACCAGAAGCAATGAACCTGGAATAACCACATTTGACTTCTGTGAGCCCTCTTGAGAATTTAGTAATTACTTAATGGATTGAATTGGTGACATATACTATTCCAGATAACAGCCTAGGTTGCATTAAATTAACCTTCACAAATGGGTATTTATTAGGTACTCTTAAAAGACTACACGTGTTGGCTGTAATTGCTCTTCCATGTTTCTCCATGCTGATAGGTATTTGTACCCTGTGAAAAATTTCTCAGATGAAAGCCTGGGTAGTAGTTGTAACCACTTAGTGATATGTGTCATTGTGTTCAGCACATTGAGCATAAATCCTGTCTTGTAAACAGCAGGAAGACTAATGAGGTTTGCCCACATTCTGGTATCATTACCGGGAATTCCAACAGAGAAGGAATAAAGAAAAGTACATAAAATGCAGTGATTTTTGGAACTCCTGATGATCCAATTTAAGGAGAGAGATGGTTGCTCAACATTAAGCATAGACATGTATGTACAAATATGAGTGCATAAACTACATTTAGCTAAAATAGAAACCAACATTCTGCTTTTATGAACACTTGGTAAAGTCAGTGACTTGGTTCTACAGAGAGCTAATGAAGGGCTTATTTATGAGTGTCTTCAATTGTGAGAGTGTAGTGGGATAGCTATTGAAATAATACAGCTGCTAAAATGATAGCACAGTTTTTGCTTTCTCAGAACTCCTCATCATTACAGCCAGCTAAAATCTCACATCATTTTTTGTCTTACAGTTTTTGAAGTGATTCTGTCTTTTATTTTTATGGTCATAAATGACTTCTGAACACAAAGGGAGAAACCTTTCATATGTGTTTTTTAAGATTTATTTCAGATCTTTATTATTACTGCTGTGTAACTTGTGTGTTTGATAATGTCACATCAAGGGATCTGACTATTGCTTATTGCCTAGGCTACTTCTTGGATTCAAATTTTCATGAAAACTGTTATCATTACAGCTTTGGCACAAAGTATGGTCCAACACATCTTTGTGTTTGAACAAATGCGTAAATGGATGAATACTGTTAATAGAAAATTATATTGTCTGATCCGTTTGCAGAGTTACTAATAGACAAAATCTGGGACTAGAAAGTGAATTCCAGGGTAAAGTGTTTTGAAATAAATAGCTTTCTCTCTTTAGAGAAAACATATTCATATTCCCTCTCTCTCCCTCCCTCCTTCCGTCTCTCTTTCTCTCATGGAAAAATCCCTCCTCCACTCCCACTTACTTGTCCCTTTCTTTGAAATAGAAGCCCCTCAGGGTGTGCTGTAGAGTACTGAACAAGACAGGGGACTCTGCACTAGAAGATCTGGGTTCTGGTGCCAGCTCTGCCAGGGATGTGTGCTCGTTTAGCAGTTTCTTGTATATGTAGGCACACAGTAAATATGCACTGAATTACTGAATGAACAAATTACTCAATCACTTATTGAGTGCTTCCTTCTACACCACACTCTGAAAATGCTTTGTGATACTGATTAAGTTACTTAAATTCCTTGGACCTAACTTTTATTACTTATGAAGTAATAGGACAGAATGAGATGCCTGTTTACTAACCCACCTAGTACTTACAAACATGGCTAGATGAGTTGTAAGATTTCTTCATCCCACCCTGACTCTTCAGAACTCTTTAATTTCCTGGATCCCAATATGGGATTATGAGATCAGAAGGAAAATACCAAACTTGTTTGTACATCTAGTTACAAGGCTTTCCGGGACCCCAGATTTTCACTCAAAACAGTGGTTTTAAAAAATATTTTCCCAAGGATGTCCTTATAATTACCAAAAAGTAGTCCATAGAAATCTCTATTAATGACTCTAGTTATATAAATGAGTGATTAGCGGTGTCATAAAGATCCACTGGAAATAAAAAATTGTTGTGTTTACTAAACACTCAGAGTACTAGAAATTCGATTAGTAACTCCCAAGAGAATTCTTCCTTAAAGTCTTAGGGAACATTGATTTTAATACTTGGTAATGGTGGTAGGAAAAAAGGGCTTGTTGGCACTTTTCTGCCGAAGGATTTTGGCAGTTTCTCTGTCAACCTCAGCTCATGAAAACCACAGTGGGTCGGGTAAACTCTGTGGAAAGGGAACTTGTCAGAAGCTTACGGCTTTTCACTTGAGTCTAATAGAGACTTAGCACTTTGCAGGTCAGTGCCACTGCTATTTGTCTCTGACCCAAGAGATCTGGAGTTCTTCACATCAAAACCACATCTTGCTGAGCAGAGATCAAACGTAGGAAGGTAAGGATTCTGCCAGTGATTTATCATGCCAGGGAGAGTGATCAGGCCATATGGGGCTGCTGCAAATGAAGTTGACATTCCGGCAGTTTCTCTTATAAGTCTCACATGTAGTTGTGGCTAGTTTTTCTTGTAGAGGAATTCCGGGTCAAGTGGCAGCTTTCAGTGGCATTTCTTAGCAAGCCTTAACCCCAACATGAGATTTATTTCAAAATCACATCCTAGCAAGACTTTTCTTATATTTTATGTAAATAGCAAAAAGGAATTTTTTCACCAAATATTGAAGGTTAATTTGAGCTTTTCATTTGATGTCTCCTCCCTCCACCCCTTTTCTGGGAAGGTAACTATTTTGAAAAAGAAAAAAGAAAGAAAAGAAAATTTAAGGTGATTTTAGGTCTATTAAAAAAAATTGCTTTCTAAATATTAGATGTGACTTTAAGATCATGAAATTGACTCTATAAGCTATGCTCAACTAGGCTCATTAATTCATCACATCTTATTAACTCAGGACTTTTAGGAATGAATTACTACAAATATGACAATTTAATTCTCGGAGTAGGGAAGGCATCAGGCATACAGACCTTTCTGTATATTTGTAATGACCAAGAGCAAAGAAGAAGAATTTAATTACTTAAATACAAAATAGATATAATTATGTTTGAAAATATTTGCTGACATTTAAATTGTGGACAAATATTTTAACTGAAAGAAAAAAATCTAGTAACTGTGCACTGTTTATTTATTTTTATCAACAGACACATGAAAATAGTTGTGCAATATAAAATTCAGCTTGTTGTTTGTTTACCGTCACAAGCAAATGTTTAGTCTCTTGTGGAGAAAACACTCATTTATTGGATCAAAGACCTCTTCAACCTTAGGATATACACTGGGACGTTTCAAGCTCCTCTTTGCACAGAATGTTTGCTTTGTAACATAATGAAAGATGATATTTATTGGTCGTTAAATGTAGTAGGTTGTGACATTAACTTCTAATTCAACTGAAGATATCATTTGTCCCTTTTGTGTTTTACTTTTTCTAAATGAGAAAAATTACCATAAATGGAATGGGCTTTAATGGTTAGAACTAGGTCTCATCCTGTAGTCAGAATTCAGTTGATTTCCTGAGGTATCAGTATATCTGTTTATTAGCTAGGAATTATTATTCTGACTGAGGAAGTACTTCAGATCTGCAGGAAGCAAGTTTAAATATAATAAATAATAATAACATGGACTGTCTCCCAGTTTTCATCCTTGGAATGTGTACAACATCCATGAAAACCTGGTAGGGTCACCAGGTAAAATATAGGGCATCTAGTTAAATTTGAATTTTTGATATATAATGAATACTTTTTAAATACAACTATGCCCCATGATTTGGGGACATTATTATACTGAAATTTAATTTGTTATTTTTCTGAAATTGATATTTAACCGATTGACAACCCTAAACTGTTACATACATGGCTTGTGATTTTTATCTGTGACCAACAGATGAATATGATTTTAATGTAAAATGACTTGGCAATAAAAATCAAAGACCAAAGGAATCCTTTAAAATTGTTGTACTTGAATAATGAAAATGAGTATAGTAGAAATACCTTTTTTTAACCCTAGCAATACTAGTAAATAAATAGGGCAACTAGGCCCATTGTAAGACAGCTTAATCTCCTAAATGAATTGCTCCAACCTTTTAATTCAAAATCATACAAACAAAAACATTGAGATAAGCTGGGTGCTTTTTCAAATGGGGACCCCCGTGGCTTTGAAAATAAACACTTCAGGCTCCTTCCCACCCCAACACCCACACTCACTAGCCTTTCTGATGTCTTCCATTTGCAAATGAACAGGCTGAATTCTGAGAAAGACAGAAGACTAATTAAACCTAGGAAAGATAGGCAAAGGAACATTTGTTTCCAAGCAGAAACAAAAAGAAATCAAGTCACATTCTGCTTTCTCAAGATGACAGAAAGCCTTAAAGCCTTTCCTGAAGTTTCTTCTTTGAGCATATGTCCCACACCACTGCTCAGACCCTGCCAGGGCCAGGCTTAACATTCCAGCATTAGACTGTCTTCGTGGCTGAATCTGGAAAGGGTCTCAGTCAGAAATTCTGAGCAGTCAGTGTGCTGGACGGCCTTCACCGTCCTTACCTTCTTTTCCCATCCTTTTGCCCTGTGTGTCCCATGGTTGGACAAAGGGTCTTACTTACTGGCAACAGAAGAATAAATGAACAGATAAACACAGAACAAGGAGTGAGTAACTTTTTAAGAGCATTAATAAATTGCCTTGAATTGATGATTTGCATTCAGAATCAGAATCAATTAAAAATTTGAGTGTGCACTGTATCAGGTTTTCAGCCATCCAATACTTAATCTTCCCAGCCACTGGATGAGCTGATTTTCTCCTTTTAGAGATGAGAAAATTGAGCCATAGAAAGATCAAATGACACACCTAAGTCACACCATTTAGCAGTCTTTATACATGTAGAAATTTGATCCATAAAGAAATAGTTTGAAAGCAGTGGGGAGGCAGAATTTGATCTTAGGACACCTAAGACAACCAAAAAAACCTCCATGAGATTCAATATAGGTGCTAGTCAAAGCTGGTGGTATTACTAAGGGAGCCTGGGGAAATTAGGCAGTTTAGGTGTGTGGAAGAGAAACCTTGCCATAACCCTTGGGGTCCTGAATCAACTAGAACACTGGGTCTACCCTAGTTTGTATCACAGGGTCTTGGAATTACCCCCAGAGCCCTTTAAATGATCCAAGTGGCTTCATCCCGGGAAAGAAGGAGCCCCCCACCCCCATACCTCGCCTCCCAGTTCATGTGGTTCTGGCCTTGTGTCCTGAAGGCTGCCCAAACGGAACTGCTCTCTGGGGAACATGACTGATGATCTTTTGTCTCTACTCTCATCAGTGTCCTTTCACTTTCAGAAACAGATCTTGAGGTTAGACGGATACGTGAGAAGCTGGGTGGATCTTGGCTGCCGAATTCTGCTAATGCCCTAACTTATTTCTCTTTACAACATTAACACAATTTGTGTAATCATTGCATATTAGTGTAATATGTTGGGCATATAGCATTTATTTTAAAATACTCTGGCACAATCAATTTAGATTAACATTTTAAAGCTATTTTAAAATGTTGCCTCTGATTTCTCATTTCTTTGACCTTGCTCTTTCTGCATACTTTGAAAGTGTAGTTTGCAGTCTTTTCTAATAAAGACTTTTCCTTTTTCCTGCCTTTCAGCCTAGGACTCAGAATAAGTGGGGTTCAGGGCATACAATATTGGGTCTATTATTTAAAACTGTTAATTGATTAAAATTAAGATTGATAAACTAGTCCTTGTCAGACAGGCTTTGTAAAACCATGCTTTTTGCCAGTAAACGATTACACCTATTGAACAAAAGCCATGTCTTTATAATATCAAAACATTGACTTTAAAGTGAAAAATGTAATCAATCATCTAGGTGTTTTCCTATACAATGCCATTTGGGTGTTTTTTCACTTTTTAGCCAGATGTTTTGGCGTGAAGCAAAGCAAAGAATGGAAGACAGGAGAACCACTTTTGCTCTGACTACCTAGATATTTCAATAGGAAACTTCTCACCTCACCCCATAAGTGATCTGGACATTTACTTGTTTTATTTGATATAGATAGCCTCTTAATTGCAAGTAAATAAGGTCAGGGTTTTTTTCCTTTAAGTTAAAAATACCTTTATTACCTTAGATTAAAATATTCAAAGGCTACCAGCTTTGCAAGGTAGTATCCTGAGGTGATCATCAATATAATTTTTTATAACAATAGAAATTTAATTTCATATAGTTCAGTGATAGTGCTGTCTGTACCCTATTGACCGAAATCTCTTTGAAGTATGTCAGAAGAAACAATCATGTAAATGGAGATAACTAACATATGACAAGTCCTCAGACTACTTCTTTCTACTCTTAATTAAAAGTAATTGAACTTTTCCCTATAAATAGATCAGTCTGGTTATTGATTTGCTATTTGGTACTCTCCTTTGATGAACCAAAAGCAGTGTAGTGGCAAGTTGAGTAAAATTCAACTCTCCAAAACATAATCTACTGCAGGATTTAATACAGATCATTTGAAGCATTTACTATTAAAAAAACAAAACCTTTTATTACTGAAATAAAACCATGGCAGCTTTATGTCAAAGATTCATTGAGGATAGGAAATTATTTACACCTAACTCCTATTAATACCTGCTGCTTTGAGAACTCCTCAGGGGTTTGCTGCTGCTGCTGCTTCTGGTAAGTCGCTTCAGTCGTGTCTGACTCTGTGCGACCCCATAGATGGCAGCCCACTAGGCTCCTCTGTCCCTGGGATTAGATCCTACAATTAGAAAATCCATGGCAGCCTCTCTGTGTTGTCACGGCCACTTTGCTGTGGGCTGAAAGTGTGGTAAACCCGATTTGTCCTCCATTAACCTCCTGCTGCAGAAGTGGCCAAGTGATATGGCTTGGCTTATGTGGTTGAGGTGCACTGTTCTGAATCTTTATCCAAGAAACTGCTGAGATTTATAAAACAAATTAGAGCTTGTGAAAGAATCAAATTCCTGTTGACAGCCAGTCTGAATCCCTTATCCCATCTTTGCTTTTTTCCCTAGTAACTTGATTTATGAAATCTTCTGAATACTGACTGCATGTTAGATGGTGTGTTAGAACCTGTAGAACATGGGGGACTCCAAATATTGCTGGGAGACCTTTCTTCAAGGAACTTAGGAAAGGGAGAAACTTCCATTGTAGCCAGCTAATCCTTAGGCACATTCACATTTTAGCTCACCTGATTGTGCAGTAGCTTTGCAAAGACTAGGCCTACTGCTTTTTCTGGAAAGGAAACAAAGCTCAAAGAGTTTGAAAGTCTTATTTAAGATGGCTCAGGCTTACACTCCGGAGAAGGCAATGGCAACTCACTGCAGTACTCTTGCCTGGAAAATCCCATGGACAGAAGAGCCTGGTAGGCTGCAGTCCATGGTGTTGCTAGGAGTCGGACACGACTAAGCGACTTCACTTTCACTTTTCACTTTCATGCATTGGAGAAAGAAATGGCAACCCACTCCAGTGTTCTTGCCTGGAGAATCCCAGGGACAGGGGAGCCTGGTGGGCTTCCGTCTATGGGGTCGCATAGAGTCGGACACGACTGAAGCGACTTAGCAGCAGCAGCAGCAGCAGGCTTACACAGGGTTTCCCTTGTGGCTCCCTTGGTAAAGAATCCACCTGCAATGCAGGAGGCCTGGGTTCAATTCCTGGGTTGGGAAGATCCCCTGGAGAAGGGAAAGGCTACCCACTCCAGTATGCTGGCCTGGAGAATTCCATGGACTGTATAGTCCACGGGGTCGCAGGGAGTCGGACACGACTGATCGACTTTCACTTTACTTCTTCAGGCTTAGACAAGTGGTAAAGGGCAGGTTGATTTTAACTGGAGACCTTTCAACTCTAGTACTTCCATTCTAGTTTGTTCTATAAGGAAGATAAAGACGTACATGCAAGGCTAGTCACCTCAGTCCTCAGTAAATTTCCTACTTTTTTTTTTCACATACAGAGACATGACCCTTATGGCATTTAATTACTGTTGATTTAATTAAGCAACTTCAGTCTCTACACTTGTCCTGGGGAGAAGAGACTTGCATATTATGTTGTTATCCTGAGGGTGTCTTTTGAAAAAAATCATATAAATTCAACCCAATAATTTGAACTGGCCTGCCTTTTCAAAAAGCCTGCCTTTATAAACTTTACTGTTTAAAGCCAAGGACACAACCAGATATTTCGTTCGTATTTCAGGCCACTTCTCTTGAATGCCAGGAGATGTCTGTTCCTTTCTGGTTTGGGAAGGGGCACTTATGTCTGGCAGAAGACCTGTGGAGAATTGTCTGTTTCAGAATTCTTAAAAGCATTCCACCAGGAAGGGAGTAAAATTTGTGAGATGGGGAAATAGATGACATTTCCTGATCAGGTTTCCAGAATTCTAGGATGCTATGAAATAATTACAGAAGGAAATTGTACTTACAGGTTTTGTCCAACTGCCTGTGTGGCATGTCCCTAATAAACTGCCATTATGAATTTACTTTTAATTCCCTTAGCTGGTGAGGTAACTGAGAGATAGGTGTGACCATTTCATAAAGACTGGCATTTTGATGCCTGTTTTGATACCTAGACTTGGCAGAGAAAGGAACATATGAAAAAGGAATTGTTTTGATGCAGTGAACTTGTAACCAGCCCCTAAATCAGGCAAGGTTGGCCATTTCCTTTTTCATCTGCATATCCAAAATTAGCCATTCTGTGGGAAGTCATTAGGATAGGATGGGTTTTGAAGTCCCCTTCCTGGACCCTCAGATATAGCCCTATGGTTGTAAAATTGCACAAACTCTTCTTTAAGAAGCCTCGGGAAAATAATTTTCTATCTGAGGATTGCAGTAGCGTGGCTGCTGTCCTCTGGCAGAAGTTGCTGCTTCTGCAGGTGAGGAGAATGCGGAATCTCCCCAGGATCTCACCTCCGAGCGGGGTCCACTAGGGATGTAAACCACCATTGTTTCCCTAACACATTTGCCTTCAAGAAGGAAAATGAAAAAGTGTTTCGCTGTCACCTTGTTGATTGTGCTGAAGGAAAAAAGACTCAAACAAAGTTCCTTGTGCTGAATCATTTTGAAGAGGCATTGTGGAAGAGATGCTTATATTTCCTGGTCAACCATCAAATCTGCTTTCTAAACAAAATTTAAATTTAGCAAAAGCCTTGGGCTGGAAATCAGGATATTGGATTCCAGTCCCCGTTCAGCCACTAACGGGCTGTATGACCATGGGCCAGTCATTGGACTCCTTTTTGACAATATAACAATTTCCTTCAGTATAGATTGTATGTAAGGCCCTTTCGGTTCCTTGAATCTCTCTCTTCCTCATTAGAGCAGCCTCTGCTATATTTAGACCAAAAAATAAAGAGTGTTAATTCATTAGTGCATTTAAAAATAGTGCTTTTATGAGACTTGGATATCAAAAGTATGAGCTTGGCATGCTGCATAATTTCACAGTAAGAAACTTAACATCAGTTGGGGGTGAGCGGGCTATTTCCAGTTGTTCTTGGTGGTCACTTTGCATGAGTTTAAAAATGTTTGTTATAGAACTTTTTCCCATCTAAATTTACTTTTTTTCAAATGACATCTTTCTAGTACATTAGTTGCATATTCGAGTATTAGACATAATTGGAAAAGGAAGTAACTTTTAACCTGGAGGATGGACTCTTTTATGGGCATGGAGATCTATTAACTATTATTCAAGTAGTTATGAAACACCAGCATGCACTTAGAGAAGGAGTAAGACAAATCTGCAGTCGCAGAACCTCTGATAAACTCTCTTATTGAGCGCCCACTAGTGGACACACGTGTGTACCTCAGATAGGCAGAGTATCCGAACTGGGAAGTCCTTAGAGGTGGCATCTTCCATTCAGTTAGTATTAGCTTTCTAATGTGCCATGCTGAAAAGTATTCAGGAGTTCAGCTGTAAAGTGTCACAGTCAATTATGAATGTCTGTTAAGGGGCTGGGTGGAAGATTTGTATCACAGGCGCCATGGATGAGCCTGTCTTTGGTTACCAAGTCTGGTGTTCTAGATGAAAGAAGGCTGGGGAAGGTGTGAGACACGCTGAAAGTTTAGTGTGAAACTAGGACCAGAATACAAGCACTTCACCTATTCTTCCTTCTTTCACTGTGGAAGAAAATAGGACTGTTAAAGTAGTGTCCTCTTATAAATAGCCTCTAGGTGTAGTCAGCCTAAATAATGAGCTATAAAATGGCCACACTACTTAATTGGTAGTGGTCAAAGGAGGAGACTGAAATTCCAGTTTGGTTCTGCAGGTGTCAGATCAGTCAAGAGAATTCCAGTGTTATGGCCCCAGGCCCCAGAGGAAAGTAGTTCCTTCTGAACCACTTTGACTGGCAGGGTACTGTGGTACAGCAGTCTTCCTAGGTAAGTTAATAACTCCATTGTCTCAGTGGTCACAGTGTGTATCCAAAACCATATTCTGGATGAAGGTTGATTATCGTAACCTCAGTTCAAACAAGAAAGAGTGGGAAGCATATGGTGTTAGTGAGACGCTGCTCAATGTCAGTTGAGGGACCAACTTCCCTGGATAGATGAAAATGATTCTTGAGTTGCAAGAATTTTGACTCCTAGAATTCAAAACATATATTGTTTTACTTTTTGTTTTAAGAAAGTACTTCTTTCTCATATGATACATATACATACCTAACACTTATTGAGCAACTACTATTTCACTGTTCCTTTTCTAGGTACTGGAGATACAAAAATAAAGATGACATAGTGACATACTATTTGTCCTTAAGGAGGGAACAGTTTAGTAGTGGACAGATACCTTTGACCAGAGATAAAATATTTTAGGATGTTATGATACTAGGCTGGAGAAGGCAATGGCACCCCACTCCAGTACTCTTGCCTGGAAAATCCCGTGGATGGAGGAGCCTGGTAGGCTGCAGTCCATGGGGTCGCTAAGAGTCCGACACGACTGAACGACTTCCCTTTCACTTTTCACTTTCATGCATTGGAGAAGGAAATGGCAACCCACTCCAGTGTTCTTGCCTGGAGAATCCCAGGGACGGGGGAGCCTGGTGGGCTTCCGTCTATGGGGTCACACAGAGTCGGACACGACTGAAGCGACTTAGCAGCAGCAGCAGCAACAGATACTAGGTAGAAGCTAGAGGTCTGCATTTAGCTCTGTCTGAAGGGATTTGGGAAGGTTTTACCAAGAGGTCATATTTGAATTGAGTTTTGAAGGATGACTAAGATTCTAATGTTTTATCAAGTGAAAAAGTATGTTTGTATTGAAAGATCCTTATAAAAGTTCATAGCATATTTAGAATTAGGTGTGGTTTTAGTCTAGAGAGTCACTAGGGAGGAACTTAGATCCACAGATTTTTCAATTATTATACTCCTCATTAGATGGCACACCGTAAGACACTGGTCTGTGCAAGACTCCTCCTGTTTGCCCACAAGCATCCATTCCAGCCTATGTTTAGATACAGATATATCCTTGATGGGGAAATAGTATTATTTTGTCTGTTTTTCATTTATGTAAATGGTACTGTGCTATGGATATTATTCTGGCTTAGATCCTTAGTGAGGAATGGCCAGAGATGAGACCAGAAAGATTGGTCAGGACCAAGTTATGAAGGAAGCTACCTCTTGGGAAGAAACATTTTTAAATAATTTATTTTTAAACAGTTCACTTGGCCACTTAAAGGTTATGCAGCAGTAAGGAAACTGCCCCAGAGCTCTAGTCTGTTACATACAAGTAGGTACCAGACTGCATCAGTTTTGGATCCCGACTCCACTGCATCCCTTACTGTGCGCCAGTTCCTTTACATCTCTGAGCTTCTACTTCCTCATCTATGAAATGGGAATGATGGCATTGCCTACCTCATGTGATATTTTTGAGGATTAAATGAGTTACTACATGTAAAGTGTCTGAAACAGTGCCTGGAACATATAAGCACTCACATTTAACTTTGATTATTATTCTCTTGATCCATTTGGTTTTCAGTTCTGACTTTACAGTAAATTTCCTAATTTTGTTCGTTCTACTGCCTCTGGCCTAACAGAAGACAGCTCTTTAACTTAAAGTTATAGTTTAGCAGAGAGGATGGGGGAAAAACCAGTAATGTTAACAGGCATAAAAAAGCCCTGTACTTAACTTCAGGAGACTTAGGTTCAAATTTTTGCCCTGTGAGTTATTTGCAGTATTTACTTGGACATAAATCTTAGTTTACTTTTCTGGAAGGAAAATACCTACATCATAGATTTGTTAAATAGATTAAGTGAAGTAGTGAAGATGCTCAGTAAACAGTGGCTATCTAATAATGTTCATCGTCTGAGTTATTTTTTGAATGTATATTGTCCATATACTTTGAGTTAAAGTGACTTCCCCTCTGTCGATCTCTGCAGGATGTTTTGGTCTTCATGATATAGCTGGGCCAGTGTAGATGTGCTCTGTTAGCACAGCTCTTGGAAAAGGACTTATTTATCAAACAATCCTGCTTTTTCAGCTGAGGGTTTGATGATCTGGTGCTTTCTTTGATGAAGCCCAAGTGCTCTCCTTAGAAGGATGTTCTCTTGGCTTCTGTCAGGCAGGCATGGCTCTTTGGTTGGATTTCTCTTTGGCACACAAATTACTTGTCCAGTGCAGTGTTTTATAAAATTAAAATATAAATTATCTTATCCTTAAAGCATATGGTAAGTATTCAGTACTACTTTTGAATGTTGTTACCACATCATATCACTGGAGCTGTTGTTGTGTTAGTCTTCTCCACTGCATTGCTGAATACTCATCTCAAGAGCGAGGGCTAACTATTTATTTCTGTATCTCCAGTGCCTTCCGTGCAGTAGGTTCATAATAAGTGCTTGTGAACATGGAAACATTAATAACTTCAAGGGAGATAGAACAAAGGCATTCACCTTCGTACATGACTGTCTTTTCTTTTTCTTCTTTTCCCTTTCTTTTCAGCTTCTCCCTTCCTCCCAATAACTAGTGTCATGAGTCATTTACTAGCCTTAATTCACCTTTTTAGAAGATATTTCTGTCATTTCCCCTTTTCACAAAAATGGAAGGTGACATGTCTTCACGTGAAGAAATTACTTCAGCCAATTTTGGAAAAACTCTGTGGTTAATCAGTTACTTTTAATTTAAATATATATGCTCAATGCTGAATTGCATTCTAAACTCCCGCACTGATTTATGATCTCAGTCTGCCTTAATTAACATTGATTCTAGGGGAATAGTAAATGGGAATGGCCCTTCACAATTGAGGCTGGACAATGAACTCTCTGGGTGTTGTCCAATTTGTAACATGATTTACATGGAAGCCAGCCCTTCCTTTCCTGGGGTTATCCCTTTTTCATCTGGTGTTTAGGACGGGTTATATATAATCCATAGATAGGAACATTTGCTGTCAAATACTTTTGCTGATTTAGAGCTGGGCCGCAAAATGGTCACTATTAATAAAGACAGAGAAAAAAGCTAATCTGAGGCTTTGCAGGGGTTCCAGGTTCTTGCTATGTGTCATCACTTGTCCAGTCTGTGGCATTTTTATGAAGTGGCCATAATGAAAGTCAGATTAAATGCACAGGATATATACATTTAATCAACAGCCATTGGAGTCTGTGGTGCTGGAACAGTTATAAGAGCCCCATGAATGCAAATTTATTGCAAAAGAATCCAAGGGGTGGGGAATGAATGTCTGCTGAATGGTACTACCTGACACGGGACACCAAAAAACTTTCCAGAGTGAGTGATTTAAGTGTAAGGTTTGGCTTGTAAAGCTGCCAGCTGCTTGGTTTCAAAACTTGAAACATTTCCAAAACATTGGATGAGGCACTTTATATGTGCGCTAGAGTAAATACTCTGGTTTTACTGCCAATTTAAATGTGCTCAGTTTACAGTAATGAGCTTGTATAGGCATTACCTTGTTTATAGAAAGTGGAACAGGAAGACATGAACATTAACCATTACCAGTAGCAATTCCCATTGCCTTCTGCCACATCACTGATGGCAAGCACAGTTTCTTCCAATTTGAGACTGTGTCACAACTGACATTGATGTGTATGTGGCTCCAATGCCATGTCGCTACAACACATAACAGAGTAACAAATGCTGTAATTCAATATGGCTCTGAGAAGGCTGCTCAGACCAGTTGACTGTTTCCTACTATTTTTCCTAAAACAGATAAGAACAGTATTCTTAGATATGGGAATCAGGGGACAGTAGAGTAGGTAGGTACCCTGATTACACAAAACTGAGTTTATTTTAGCCAGATCTGTTTTCTACAAGCAAATCAGTACTGGGAGTCATGTATTTTCTCCTAAAAAATTATCTGGATGTGTTTTGGTGCTCTGCATGGAAGCATTGGCTTTTGTCTTTTAGGATGACTGAAACAGGAACCCCTTTAGCCCTCTCATACTCTTGAGATCATATACTGGCAGATATATTTAGCCTGAAAGACATAATTTGCTCAGCCTGGAAAAGAAAGAAAATATAGAAATCTAAGGAGGCACCAGTGAACACAATGCCTAGAGTAAGCACTCAATAAAAATTGTTGGAGGAGATAGGAAGGGAAGAAGGGAAGGGAGGGTGATTAATAGGAAGGGAGCATGGGAACCCATATTTTAAGAGACATATCCTCATGAGTTCAGCTGTGTTTAGACTAGACTTTTTAAAACAAAAAAGTCCCTATTGATTGCCAGGGACTCCTTGTCTTTATTTCTGCATTTCTTTGCATGGCTTCTGAGAACCTTTTGGACCAAATACACATAGTTATGAGTATCTGGATTCTGCTACCCAGGGAATCCCATACCTCCCGTACAGTATAATTCCTTTTCCATTGTGTGGGATACTAGCACAATGCAGAAATTGGCCAGAACCACAAGCATGGTATATGTCTGCAAACAGCAGGCTTCTGATGACACAAGTGTATGGCTATCAGCTTGTTTTCATGCCCCAGACTGTGCATGTTTTGTAGCTGGTCTTGCTTTAAGTGCTTTTTCTACCAGTATTTTCATGGTGCAAAAAGAAAAGAAAGCTAGTCATTCTGCACTGAACAGTTCAAGTGTTGATACCTGAGCTTTCATGGCAGGTGAGCTCCCCTCTGTTTTCCCTGTCGGGTCCTCTCCCTGCCCCTTGTTTCCTCTCCCTTCATCCTGTTTCCCTTCTCAGCACCGTTTGTCAGTATGAAGTCAAGGCTTATTTGTCTCAGTCTCTTTTTTTCAAAGAGAACTGTATTTTTAAAATAAACATATGTTTTCTAACACTTTTTAAATATTCATGGCCTTATTTTTAAAAGTCTCCCCATCCTATTTCTTCCACAGTATTTTTCACTCCTTTTAATTGCTGCTCTTCTTAAATGTGATTAATTTATACTTTTAAAATTCTTCTCTCTTTTCTCATGACTGCCTTCTTTATATGATTCTATTTCACTAGTCAGGTTTGTGAGTTTCTGACCTAATTACTGACTCTGCATTTTCGTGAGTGCTTGCCTGAAGGCACCTTGCTTATTCTGAAGACAATGCTATGGTGGAGGGCGATGCTGAGAACCCCGGTGTCGCTCAACCACTGGAGCTAGTGGTAGGGTCTGAGGACTTGTGACCTGTAGGTAGGAAGATGAGAAGCTAAACCTGGGTTTCTTCCATCTGTCACATATCTTCAACCTGGGTATCAGATAATCTTTGAGAGGAGCTGACGTTTGAGAAGAGGGGCTATTGAGGCCAGCTGAATAATTTTATGAGGGATAGAATTTCTTTCTTCTACCTTTTTCATGCCCTACCCCAGGTCATACTCCCTCATTATTTCTTGTTTCCCTGAAGTGTTCTTCTAACATGTCAGCCCACACCGATATCTCCCTTCTCTGAAGCGAACTCCTGCAGTGCTTATCTCTACCATTCATCTTGGCACTAAATCATAGAGTGCCTTACATTATTTAACTTTCCTGAAAGTAATCTTGTCTTTGAAACACGATTTTAAGCTCCAGGACAGCAGAGCACACGTTTTCTGTAGATTTTCAGTGGTACCTACAAACATCTCCATGTTTAGAATAGGCCTTTAATAAACATTTTGCAGTTTTTTCTGTGAAGTCAAATTTCTACTCAGCTATTCCTTTCCCTTGTAGTTTGAACTCATTCTGTTTTTGTTCTAACAAACCTGTTTCACAGAGGAGAATTGAGAGGATTTAGCAGCTCTCTCAGTTTTATGAAGTGGTTGCATTGCAACTGAGAGCCATAACTGTTTTAGATTATTATTTTAAAATTTATATCAGTTAAAAGAGTAATAGCTGCTATCCAGGATTTCTGCTTCTGGCTTTAAACTGTCATACTCTAAAGGGTCCTTCAGTCAGAATGCAACTAGCTCTTGTACGAATTAATGTGTATGTAATTATATGTACTGAATTTTATTTTCCAATGATTTGTTGATAGCCTACTGATCTTGTATCCTGGGAATGTGCTAAATTATACTTCCTGTAATTTTTGGTACATTTATCAGAAATCTCTATACAATCATGTCTTCTGAAAATAAAGAAAATATTACCAATTTTACTTTCAAGTTTTTGGCCTAATAACATCAGATATTATTGCAGTATTAAATAGTGGGAACAGCTATCCTTGCATATATTATTTTTAATATATTGCTTAATTAGAAGAACAATGATCTGAAAACTAATCAAAGGGCTGAGGGAAAATGCAAAAGCTGGGTTTTTTCTAGAAGCAAATGCCAATACTAGTTCTAGGAATAGTAAAATAAATTTCTGTCCAGCAACAGCAGTATACATATTCTTTTCAAGTTCACGTGGCACATTCAACCAAATTAGATCACATCCTGTGCCATAAGACACACTTTGGCAAAATTGAAAGTGTAGAAATCGTATAAAAATACACTCTCAGATTACAGTGAAATTAAATCATAAATTAATAACCAAAAGATAACCTGGAAAATCCCCAAATATTTGGACATTAAACAACACTTGGATCAAAGAATAAGTCTGAAGATAAATTAAAAATATTCCGAACTAAATGAAAAGACAACTTATCAAAATTGGTGGGATGCATTGAAAGCAGTGTTTAGAGGGAAATATATGTCATTGAGTATGTATATTAGAAAATAAATAGTCTAAGCTTCTACCTTAGGAAACATAAAAAAAGAACAATATAAACATAGGTTAAGCAGAAGAAAAATAATAATAAATTATACCAGAAATCAGTGAAAGTGAAAACTGGGAAACAATAGCAAAAATAAATGAAACCATAGGCTGGTTCTTTGAAAAGATCAATAAAATTGATAAACATCCAGCCCGACTAACAAAGATAAAAAGAGAGGAGACACAAATTACTAATATCAGAAATGACAGAGAAGTCATCATGGACATTAAAAGGATAACAGAGGAATATTATGAGCAACTCTGTGCTCACAAATTTGATAACTAATGGGAAAATTTTTTAAAAAGACATTCTACTAAAGCTCACATAAGGAGAAATAGATAATTTGAATCACTCTGTATTTATTAAAGAAATTAAATTTGTTGCTAAAAACCTTTCTCACAGAGAAAGCTTCAGGCCCAGATGCCTTTGCTGGTGAATTCTAGCAAATATTTAAAAATAAAATAGGAAAAAATAATGCCACTTGTACATAAATTTCAGAAAATTAAACAGGAGAGAATACTTGCCTACCTATTATTTGAGACCAGCAGTATCCTGACATCAAAACCAAAGACATTACAAATATATTTTTAAAATCCCAACACCTAACAGATTGGCACCTAATCTTGAAATAGTCAGGGCTTTCCAGGTGGCTCAGTGGTAAAGAATCTGCCTGCCATGCAGGAGATGCAGGTTCAATCCCTGGGTCAGGAAGATGCCCTGGAGTAGGAAATGGCAACCTGCTCCAGTATTCTTGCCTGGGAAATTCCCTGGACAGAGGACCCTGACTGGCTACAGTCCGTGGGATCACAAAGAATCAGACACCACGGAGTGCACGTAGTCCTTGAAATAGTCATCACTTCTTGCCTGCCCTTCCACATTTTTTTTGATTGTAGATTATCCTGACCTAGGACTTGGGGTTTAAATGGCCTTAAACTGTCCTGTATGACTTTTTGCATCCTGGTTACAGGTGTTTGCATCCAAGGGCAGTGATTTAATTTACATCTGAAGCCTGACTTGAAAGGATGTACTGGAACCCAATCAACTCCCCTTCTCCTGAGATTGACCTAGAGACCCAAAAGGATAGAATAGTTGCTGGTGGGAGCTGAGGATGGAGACTCATACTGTCTAAGCCTGGATAGACCTGACCTATATCTGTTAAGAAATTGAAACATGCATAATATCATATATGAAACAAGTCGCCAGTCCAGGTTCGATGCACAATACTGGATGCTTAGGGCTGGTGCACAGGGACGACCCAGAGGGAGGGTATGGGGAGGGAGGAGGGAGGAGGGTTCAGATGGGGAACACAGGTATACCTGTGGCGGATTCATATCGATATTTGGCAAAACTAATACAATATTATAAAGTTTAAAAATAAAATAAAATTTAAAAAAATAAGTAAATAAAATTATATGGGTTAAAAAAATAAAAATAAAAAATAAAATAAAATAAAAAATTGAATCAGTAGTTAATAACATCCCCCATTAAAAATGTATCAGTCCACATAGCTTTGGTGATGACTTCTACCAAGCATACCAATTCCTATAATTTCTTCCAGAAAATAGAAAGAACACTTCCTATGTTATAAGCTTAGCATTCCTCTAATATTAAAACCAGGAAGATATTATAGGGAACGAAAGCTACAAACTGATATCTCTCATTAGTGATAGTTGCTTAGTCATGTTCAACTCTTTGCAACCCTATGGACTGTTGCCTGCCAGGCTCCTCTGTCCATGGAATTCTCTAGGCAAGAATACTGGAGTGGGTTGCCATTTCATAAAAGCAAAATCCTCAAAATATTAGCAAATAAAATCTTAACAATGTTTAAACAAGTATTATATACCACAACCCAGTGAAATTTATTTCAGGTATACAAGATTGGTTCAGTGTTCAAAAATCAGTTATCATAATCTGTCACTTCAACAGGCTAATGAAGAAAAACCATGTGACAATATCAGTACATACAAAAATGGTGCTTGACAAAATCCAACACCCATTCATGGTAAAAACCCTCAGCAAACCAGGAATAGAAAGAAACTTCCTCAACTTGATGAAGAACATCTATACAAACCCTATAGCCAATATCATACTTAGTGGTGAGGAACTAGATGCTCTTCCTCTATGATTGTAAACAAGGCAAAATATTCTCTCTTCAGTGTTGAATTCCTATTCAACATTGTACTGAAGTTCTAGCTAATACAGTTAAGAAAAAAGAAAAGGTATACAGATTGGGAAGGAAGGAATAAAACTGTCTTTGCTTATGGTATGATTTCTATGTTGAAAATCCCTAGAATTGACCGAAAAAAAAAAAAATCAGAAGAAGAAGAACAGAAAACCTCTGGAACTAACACAGGGTTAATATACAAAAGTCATTTAGTTTCCCTATACACCAGCAATGAACAACTGAAACTTAAAATAAGAAATACAATGCCATTTTCGTTGCCACAAAAAGAAAAATACATAGGTACAGACCTAACAAAATATGTACAAGCTCTCTGTGAGGAAAAATATAGAACCCTGATGGAATTAACCAAAGGAAATCTAAATAAATGGGAAGATAACCCAGGGATAGGAAAACTCAATATTGTCAATATGTCAGTTCTTTCCAACTGGATCTGTAAATTCAGTGCAATCCCAAGTACAATCCTGATAAGTTATTTTTTAGATATTAATAAATTCTGAGTTGATATGGAAAGGCAGAAGAGCCAATAATATTGAAGGAGAAGAAAAAATCAGCAGTACCCAACCTCAATACTTACTGTGAAGCTACAGTAATCAAGACAGTGTACTGTTAGTAAAAGAACAGACAAATAGGTCAGAAGACTAGAAGAGAGAGAGCCCAGAAATAAACCCACACAAGTATAGTCAGTGATCTCTGACAAAGGAGTAAAGGCTATAATTAAGAAAGGACAGTCTTTGACATGGTGTTGGGGCAACTGGACATCCACATGCAGAAATGAATCTAAACACTGACGTTGCACCTTTCACAAAAATTAATGTAAAATGGATCATAGACCTAATAATGTAAAATGCAGAACTATAAAACTCTTAGAAGATAGCGTAGGAGAAAATATAGATGACCTTGGGTTCAGCAATGAGTTTTTAGATAAAACACCAAAAGGCATGATCCATGGAAGAAAAAGTTGATAATTTGGACTTCCTTCAAGTGAAAAACCTCTGATCTGCAGAAAAGATACTGCAACAGAGAATGACGAGACAAGCCACAGCTGACAGAAAATATTTGCCAAATGTGTTCGATGAAGGGCTTATATCCAAAATAGACCAAGAACTCTAAAATTCAGCACTAAGAAAACAACTCATTAAATAAAGGGCAAAGGGAAGAGAAGATACACAGGCTGCAAATAAGAATATGATAAAATCCTCCACACCATGTATCATTGGGGAATTTCAGACTAAAATGAGGTGCCATTACCTATTAAAATGGCTAAGATCCAGACAAAACAACAAACTTGGCATCACCAAACACTGACAAAGATGTGAAGCAGCAAAAACTCGCATTCCTCGCTGCTGGGAATGCACAACCTACACTCACTTTGGAAGACAGTTTGGCAGTTTCTTACAGAGCTAATAATGTTGCTTATGTGACCCAGCAATCACTCTCCTAGGCATTTACCCAAATGGGTTAATAATTTATATTCATACAGACACTTGCATACAACTGTTAACAGCAACTTTATTGATAATTTCTCCAAACTGGAAGCAGCTAAGATGTCCTTTAAAAAGCACAGACTTCTGTGGTGGTCCAGTGGCTAAGACTCTGTGCTCCCAATGCAGGGGGCCCAGGTTTGATCCCCAATCAGGGAACTAGATCCCACATACTGCAACTGAATAAAAGAGCCCCCATGCTGCAACAAAAATGGAAGATTTCACATACTGCAATTAAGACGTTGAGCAGCCAAAGAAATTTTTTAAGAAGTGAATCAATAAACTGTGGCACATCCATAAACGGAATATTATTCAGCGTTAAGAAATAATTAACTAGTTAGCTGTGTAAAAACCATCAAGGAGGCAACGTCTTTATGCACTGTATACTAAGTGCAAATTACTGTGTGAAAGAAGCAAGTCTGCAAAGGCTACACTCGTATGAATCCACGAGGCCATTCAAGTATGACCTAAATCAAATCCCTTATGATTATAGAGTGGAAGTGACACATAGATTCAAGGGATTACATCTGATAGAGTGCTTGAAGAACAGTGGCCAGAGGTTTGTAACATTGTACAGGAGGCAGTGATCAAAAACATCCCCCCAAAAAGAAAGGCAAAATGTTTGTCTGATGAGGCCTGTATAGCTGAGAGAAGAGATGTGAAAGGCAAAGGAGAAAAGGAAAGATATACCCATCTGAATGCAGAGTTCCAGAGAATGGCAAGGAGAGATCAGAAAGCCCTTTTAAGTGAACAATGCAAAGAAATAGAGGAAAACAGTAGGATGGGAAAGACTAGAGATCTCTTCAAGGAAATTAGAGATACCTAGGGAATATTTCATACAAAGATAACCACAATAAAGGACAGAAACTGTATGGACCTAACAGAAGAAGAAGACATTAAGAAGAGGTGGCAAGAATACACAGAACTATACGGAAAAGGTCTTACTTAATGACTCGGATAACCATGATGGTGTGATCACTCACCTAGAGCCAGACATCCTGGAGTGTGAAGTCAAGTGGGTCTTAGGAAGTATCACTATGAACAAAGCTAATGAAGGTGATGGCATTCCAGCTGTGCTATTTCAAATCCTGAAAGATGATGCTGTGAAAGTGCTGTACTCAATATGCCAGCAAATTTGGAAGACTGAGCAGTGGCCACAGGACTGGAAAAGGTCAGTTTTCATTTCAATCCCAATGAAGGGCAATGCCAAAGAATGTTCAAACTACTGCAAAATTGTGCTCATTTCACATGCTAGCAAAGTAATGCTTAAAATCCTTCAAGCTAGGCTTCAATAGTATGCGAACCAAGAACTTCCAGATGTACAAGCTGGATTTAGAAAAGGCAGAGGAACCAAAAATCAAACTGGAGAAAAGGGAACTCTCTTACACTGTTGGTGGGAATGCAATCTAGTACAGCCACTATGGAGAACAGTGTGGAGATTCCTTAAAAAACTGGAAATAGAACTGCCTTATGATCCAGCAATCCCACTGCTGGGCATACACACTGAGGAAACCAGAAGGGAAAGAGACACGTGTACCCCAATGTGCATCGAAGCACTGTTTATAATAGCCAGGACATGGAAGCAACCTAGATGCCCATCAGCAGATGAATGGATAAGAAAGTGGTGGTACATATACACAATGGAGTATTACTCAGCCATTAAAAAGAATACATTTGAATCAGTTCTAATGAGATGGATGAAACTGGAGCCTATTATACAGAGTGAAGTAAGCCAGAAAGAAAAACACCAATACAGTATACTAACGCATATATATGGAATTTAGAAAAATGATAACAATAACCCTGTGTACGAGACAGCAAAAGAGACACCGATGTATAGAACAGTCTTATGGACTCTGTGGGAGAGGGAGAGGGTGGGGAGATTTGGGAGAATAGCATTGAAACATGTATACTATCATGTATGACACGAGTCGCCAGTCCAGGTTCGATGCACGGTACTGGATGCTTGGGGCTGGTGCACTGGGACGACCCAGAGGGAGGGTAGGGGAGGGAGGAGGGAGGAGGGTTCAGGATGGGGAACGCGGGTATACCTGTGGCAGATTCATTTTGATATTTGGCAAAACTAATACAATATTGTAAAGTTTAAAAATAAAATTTAAAAAAATCAAACTGACAACATCCACTGGATAATAGAAAAAGCTAGAGAATTCCAGAAAAGACATCTATTTCTGCTTCATTTAGTACACTAAAGCCTTTGATTGTGTAGATCACAACAAACTGTGGAAAATTCTGAAACATACGGGAATACCAGACCATATCTTACCTGCCCTACCTGCTTCCTGGGAAACCTGTATCCAGATCAAGAAGCAACGGTTAGAACTGGACACGGAATGATGGACTGGTTCAAAATTGGGAAAGGAGTATGTCAAGGCTGTATATTGTCACCCTGATTATTTAACTTATATGCAAAGTACATCATGAAAAATACTGGGCTGGATGAAGCACAAGCTGGAATCAAGATTGGGGGGAGAAATATCAACAACCTCAGATACACAGATGACACCACCCTTATGGCAGAAGTGAAGAGAAATCAACGAGTCTCTTGATGAAAGTGAAAGAGGATAGTGAAAAAGCTAGCTTAAAAGTCAACATTCAGAATATTAAGATCATGGCATCAAGCCCCATCACTTCATGGCAGATAGGTAGGGAAACAATGGAAAGAGTGAGAGACTTTATTTTCTTGGGCTCCAAAATCACTGCAGATGGTGTCTGCAGTCATTAAATTAAAAGATGCTTTCTCCTTGGAAGAAAAACTATGACCAACCTAGACAGCATATTAAAAAGCAAAGACATCATTTTGCCAACAAAGGTCCATCTAGTCAAAGCTATGGTTTTTCCAGATATCTTTTCACTTTCATCAAGAGGCTCGTTGATTTCTCTTCACTTTCCAGATGTGAGAGTTGGACTAGAAAGAAGGGCTGAGCATAGAAGAATTGATGTTTTTGAACTGGGGTGTTGTAGAAGACTCTTGAGAGTCCCTTGGACAGCAAAGAGATCAAACCAGTCAATTCTAAAGGAAATCAGTCCTGAATATTCATTGGAAGGACTGATGCTAAAGCTGAAGCTCCAATACTTTGGCCACCTGATGCATAAAACTGATGCATTGGAAAAGACTCCGATGATGGAAAAGATTTGAAGGTAGAAGGAGAAGAGGATGACAGAAGATGAGATGGTTGAATGGAATCATCAACTCAGTTGACTTGAGTTTGAGTAAACTCTAGGAGATGGTGAAGGACAGGGAACCCTGGTATGCTGCAGTTCATGGGGTTGCAAAAAGTCAGACAGGACTGAGCAACTGAACAACCACAACTGTATTATTCCAGCTCTGTGAAATTCTGGGAAAGGTGCAGTAAAGGAGACAGTAAAAAGGTAAGTGTTTGTCAGGGCTTTAGGGGGAAGAGGAAGAGATAAATAGGTGGAGCCCAGGACATTTAGGGCAGTGAAGAAACTATTCTATGCTAAGTGATGGTGGACACATGCAAAACCCAGAGAACTTTATTACACAAAGAAATAGTGAAGCCTGATACAATCTATAGATGTTATCAATACTGGTCCATCATTTGTAACAAATGTACAGCACTAAAGCAAGATACTAAAAGCAGAAGACACTGGGGAGGGGAATAGCAGAGATATGGGACCTCTATGCTCAATTTTCTATAAACCTAAAACTGTTCTAAAAATTAAGATATTAATTTTTAATACAAAAACAAAAAAAAAACAAGCAGATTTGAAAAAAAAATAAAGCAGAACTTTTAGGAATAAAAGTTGAAATTAGCAGATTAGACCTTGATAAAGATAACTGGATAATAGATCTGAAGAAATTATTCAACTGCAGGACAGAGAAAAAAGGAGAATAGAAACAACTTGAATGTCTTTCAGTTTAGGGCTGATTGACTAAATTAATCTATACCCATGCACACACATGCATGCATGCACACACGTATCTATATGTGTGTTAGTCGCTCAGTCGTGTCTGACTCTTTGCGACCCCATGGACCGCAGCCCAGCAGTCTCTTCCGTCCATGGAATTCTCCAGGCAAGAATACTGGAGTGGGTTGCCATTTCCTTCTCCAACATACCTGTATACATACAAATAAAAATACACACTGGAGTCCAAGGAAACTATTTAAAATGTCTATAGCATATATTAACTTAAAAAAAAAGCAAATTGTGAAGCTCATGTAAAATTGATCTTGTTTTGGAAAATTGTGTGTGTGTGTGTGTATATATGTATATATACACAGAGATATGTCTAGAAGGATGGTCAGGAACATGTGAACTTTATATATTTCTGGATTATGAAATTCGAGGTGATTTTTTACCTTTTCTTTGCTTTCTTGTATAGTTTGAATTATTTAGAAGAGTATTTTTCACACATTTACAAACACAACAAAGTTATATTTACATAAAATGTTTTTAAAAGAGATGGAAAATATGAATGGTTAAAAGACACTGAATATAGACTAAAAAGGTATAGTTGGAAATCCAGAGCAGAGAATATAAATAATGATATTTAAGGAAATGATGATAATGATTAAGAATATCCTGAAATTACAAGACAAAAATTCACAGAGGCTACAAGCACAATGCTTAACTATCAAAATAAAAAAATTAACACCTAGACATATTATTTTGAAACTTAAAACACCAAGACAAAGACAAGATATGAAAAACCCCAGATAGAAGAGGCAAATCATCAACAAAGAAATGATAACCAGACTTGCAGCAGAGATTTCTTGTAAGCACCATTACAAGATAGAAAATACTGGAATAATAGTCTCAAAGTATTGTGATATCTTTTGAGTATGAGGATGCAATAAATATATGTTAGGAATTGAGACTTTACCCCCCAATAAATTTATTAAATTGAATTTTAAGAAATCTTGAGAATAAAAAATTTTCAAGCTTACTAAATGTAGGAAATCCTTTTCTGCATAAAATAATGACTTTATAACAAATAAACCCCTGGAGAAGAGTGATTAGATTTTGTGTTCTAAGGCCCTTGTATTTATTTGGGGGAAATGTTAAAATATGTATTAACTTTAGACTTAATTTTGTTAGATATGCATGATAAAATATCATGGACAACCAATGAAAAAATAGAAAGATCATACACAGCTTCAAAACTGATGAAAGAGGGAAATTAAATTGTAAAGCAAACAACAAGCATTAATCAAGAAAGGAGAAAACAGGAAGTAAAGCAAGACAAATAGGAAACGTTAAGTCCAAATATCACAAAACACATAATTTAACACAAAATATGATCACAGTAAATACAAATGTATTAAACTTGCCAGTTAAAAGACAGAGATTTTCATATTGAATAGAATATAGTCATTCATACATCACTTAAAGGGGCACATCAAAATAATAAAGATGTAATTGAGAGTAATGTGATGGGAAAGATACATCAAGAAAATACTAAAGAAAAGCTTAGATGGCTTTACTAGTATTAAAATAGTCTTTAAGACACAGAGCTTTATTAGTAATAAAGGGGGTCACTGCATATTGAGAATTGGTTTTATCAGAGAATCTAATAGTTCTATTTAATTCAGTAATAAAATAACAAAATTTATAAATGTAAAAATGATAGAGCTAAGGGATATTTTGACAGGTCTGACACCAAAGTGGGAGATTTCAACATAGCTTTCTAATTATCAGTGGGACAAGCAGATGAACACTTAATAAATTAAGATCAGTTTGTCCCATTACTGGTGATACTGACTTTGATAACTTGATTGAGGTACTGTCTGCCACATTTCTCCAATGATAAGTTACTATTTTTTACTTTGTAATTAATAAGTATCTTGAAAGGAGATACACTGAGATTACATAAATGTCCAACTTTTCATTATACTTTTACCATCCATTTAATGATATTTGCTTGAAGCAATTACTAGTGTGGGGTTTGACACCTGGTGATAATCTAATCCCATCATTCCTTGATAGCTATTAATTTGAGTTCTTCTGTTAAAAACAGCTTTTCCTTATTCTTCATTTATTTATCCATAAAAAATTTATATCATTATGGACTTTTGGATGCCTTTTTGTTCTTTGGGTAATAATCCATCACTATCTCACTTGTTTTGTTGCTTGAATTATCCCAGTATTGGCCACTGGGACCCCCTTCATGTTGTCTCTTGTGTCCCTTTGATATGTCCCCATCAAGTCTTGAGCATAACTTAATTTCCTGCACCACAATATTCCAAGATCATCTTGTCCTTTTCCTCTACAGCCTTAAGATACAGTATTTCTTCAGGGAGCCTTTATTAGAGGGGAACACTGTAGACAGCATTCCAAACTTTTGAAAATGCTCAGAAAATCTGAAAACCTTCAAGTATTTTGGAGGAATTTGTTTTCCTTTGTTTTTTGTCGTAAGACTGAAAAAAAGTGAAAGTGTTAATCACTCAGTCATGTCCGACTCTTTGTGACCCCATGGACTGGAGCCTGGCAGGCTCCTTTGTCCATTGAATTCTCCAGGCAAGAATACTGGAGGGGGTTGCCATTCTCTTCTCCAGGGCATCTTCCCAACCCAGGGTTTGAACCCAGGTCTCCTGCATTGCAGGCAGATTCTTTACTCTCTGAGCCACCACGGAAGCTCAGTCTATAAAAATAACAGCATAGTAAGAATATCAAACATTTTAACTTTTAGTGTACCAGGAAAAATAGTCATCGTATTTGCCATCTGGGTCCAATGGAGGCTATATAATTTTAAAACTTCAAGTTATTTTATGAAAAATTTAGAAAAGTGAAAGTACAGAGATAGTGAAAGCAATAGAAAAAGAATTTAAACAAAACCAAACCAATGTTTCTTCCATATTTTCCTGGTATTGGAGATATATGTACATGAAATGAGCAATGGCCTTTGAATGCAACTACCCAGGTGGCATAGTGGTAAAGAATCTGCCTGCCAATGCAGGAGACATGGGTTTGATCTCCGTGTCGAGAAGATCCCTGAAACAGAAAATGGCAACGCACTTCAATATTCTTGCCTGAAAAATTCCATGGACAGAGGAGCCTTGGCGGGCTATAGTCCATGAGTTTGCAAAGAGTTGGACATGAATGAATGACTGAACACATATACATCTGCTCATCAGCCATCATGTTTTAAACTGGAAACATATATGTCATAAATACTGATTGCATATTTAAACACGTTTCTAATAGGTTATATCTTATTGTTCTGGTTCTTCTTGCATTTGCCTTATCATAATGTAATAGTATTTAAAAGTTTGAAGGCTCCTAATTAGGTAGAAAAGAGCATGACCATCTTTGTTCCATAAATACTAAAAGATTTTCATTTTGGTTTATAAATGTAAATTAGATTGATCATTCCAGTGAACTTCTTATTTCTACATAACATCTGTCCTTCTCAGTCACCTTTGTATATACGCATACTTTTAGCATTTGTCCATTTATGAATCATATCAACTAAATTTTTGCCCACAAATATCTTAAAAGATGAAAGAATTCTTACATTTTTAAAAATCAAAACAAGATGGTTTTAAATTACTAAGTTCTTCCTATTGAATCGCTAGCTAGGGGAAATGGCAGCCCACTCCAGTGTTCTTGCCTGGAGAATCCCAGGGATGGGGGAGCCTGGTGGCCTGTCGTCTATGGGGTCGCACAGAGTTGGACACGACTGAAGTGACTTAGCAGCAGCAGCTAGGTTAGACTATCATATTTCCTTTTTTATGTTTATAATTATCTTGTTTGCTGTCTGATTACTAATTTGGAGAAAGTGCATTTATTTATCCTAAGGGCTCATAGTCCAAGATTTTGCTTACACAGTCAATTTCACCCTCATCAACAGTGTCTCTAGTGTTTCTGTCTCTTTGCTTTCAGCTGCTGACTCATCTAGCAGTTGTGAAATGTCTTTTTCTATTAGATTTCTTCTTTTTCTCATAATGAACAGAAATGAAAAATTTTGAATTCATAACTGTGTTCAATGAAAGGAAAAAAGAATATGACAAAGTTGGTATCATCATACATCTTTTATTTATATCATTTTGAGACATAATAATGCATTACTTTGGATAATGCATTAATAAAACCAAAGGATGATGGAATTGTTCTGTTGCTCAGTTATGTCTGACTCTTTGTGACCCCATGGACTGCAGCACGCCAGGCTTCCCTGTCCTTCACCATCTCCCGGAGCTTGCTCAAACTTATGTTCGTTGAGTTGGTGATGCCATCTGTCCATCGCATCCTATGTTGTCCCCTTCTCCTCCTGCTGGTGATATGTTTAGTCATTTCTAGATAGTTTCATAATGTTTTCTGTTCCTTATTATTTTAAATTTTTTTGGCATAGTTGGAAATAATTGATGAGTGATGATGAAATATTTCCTAGAATGAAGAAATTTGCAAGATATAGAAAAAGCTTGTTAAGACCCCATGCTGTTGCTACTGTTGCTAAGTCGCTTCAGTCGTGCCCGACTCTGTGCGACCCCATAGACGGCAGCCCACCAGGCTCCACTGCCCCTGGGATTCTCCAGGCAAGAACACTGGAGTGGGCTGCCATTTCCTTCTCCAATGCATGAAAGTGAAAAGTGAAAGAGAAGTCGCTCAGTCGTGTCTGCCTCTTCGTGACCCCATGGACTGCAGCCTACCAGGCTCCTCCATCCATGAGATTTTCCAGGCAAGAGTACTGGAGTGGGTTGCCATTGCCTACTCCATAAGACCCCATACTGTATTTTAAAACAATAAATGCTGGAGAGGGTGTGGAGAAAAGGGAAAACTCTTACACTGTTGGTGGGAATGCAAACTACTACAGCCACTATGGAGAACAGTGTGGAGATTCCTTAAAAATCTGGAAATAGAACTGCCATATGACCCAGCAATCCCACTGCTGGGCATATACACCAAGGAAACCAGAATTGAAAGAGACACGTGTACCCCAGTGTTCGTTGCAGCACTGTTTACAATAGCTAGGACATGGAAGCAGCCTAGATGTCCATTGGCAGACGAATGGATAAGAAAGCTGTGGTACAGGAGAGATCTAGACGGCAGAGGAGGAGGTGGACGTGGAGTACATCTCTCTGCATGGATACATCAGGAATACACCTTCAGACACAGAAGTGCCTGCAGAACATCAGCTGAGAGTGGACAGGAGTACCTGACCAGTGGAAGATAACATATAGAACCATGCAGAACTTGGTAGGACGAAGGAACTAGAGGGAAAAACAGGAGTGTTAATAGGACTGGACCTGCCTTGGCTGGTGGGGGAACTGAAGCAGGGGTCCGATCCCCACATCAGGGTAACTGAGTCAGAGGAGAAACATTTAAGGCTGAAACAGCTTATCTGTGGCAGCCTAAATGGAATGAGAGACAGTCCCTGCTGCAGCCATACATACCCTGGACAGGAACGCAGGTACCCTGGAGGGTGCAGTGGCTGGGAGCTGGAGTTTGGGGACTGTGGAGCAATCCAGGGTGAGGGCTGCTGTTGACTATGGAGAGACGGTTCCAGGGAATGTGAGGGAGAAGATTGTGCTGGGAAATGCCTGTGGAGGAAAGCCCAACAGCCATGGAAGCAAGGCGATACTGCTGAGTCATGCACAGGGGGCGGAGCCATCACCATGGCCTTTCTCTCCACACACCAGTGTGGGTAGCTGAACAATAGAAAGGCTGGTCCATCAAACAAACGCCTGTCGCGCTGAACTACAGAGTAGGACCCCATTCAGGGTGCCCTTTTATGTGTCTGATGTGCCCATTTACAGAGTAGGACCCCAGATGGGGGCCCCCCTATGTGCCTGATGTGCCAAACAACAGAGAAGGACCCCAGGCAAGGGAGCCCTCTAAGTGTCTGAACAGCGGAGCTACGGAGATAGACTGGCCAAAGAGGCCTTCTGATCACCAGCTACAAGAAGCTGGAAAAAAGATTCTGATAGGGCCATAACTCTGCGGTGGAGGCAGTCCATGTCCCTGCACACTTGTGCAGACAGGGTTCTGGCAAGCCAAGCAGCTGTGCCACCTTCACACTCAACTCTTCACTGGGGCAGTGCTGCCACAGACAAAAAAAGTCTTGTGCCTATGCATGCAGGATTGCTTCGATAGTGTCCGATTCTTTGCAACCCTATAGACTGTTGCTTGCCAGGCTTCTTGGTCAGGGATGGGGGGTTCTCCAGGCAAGAATACTGGAGCGTATGGGACAATATTGGTTGCCATACACTTATAGAGCAATATATATCCTGCTGCCCTAGCCGCTGACCCCTCTGAGTACCTGGTGCTGCTAGAACCCCTGCAACCCAAGCAGCTGCACCATCTCCACACCTGGCCCTCACAGGGGCAAACCCAAGTCCTCCAGGGCAGCAAGCAAATCCCAGTGAACGACCCACATGCAGAGGTGGAAATAAAACCACAGTTGAAACCCAGGGGCAGTGTGTCTAAGGAGGAAGACCCAAAACCTTCCCACTAGCTGTACAAGCTGCAGATTAAATCCACATGATCAACTGTGTCTATGGAATATATAAAAGGTCATTGAGAGCTTCCACAAAAGAAAACGCACTAGTTCTGATAGCTGTGGACACTGGGGGCAAGAACACAGAGGAGTAGGAGCAGATTAAAATCTGAGCTGCCCCCACAACAGGTCCAGAGGTCAGCACGGTGTTGGAGGGCATCCTAGGGAGGTGAGGTGGACGGTGACTCCCAGTGAGGGAAAGGACCCTGACAGCAGTGACTCAAGAAAAACATTTGTTATTCTTACATCTTGACTTGTTCTGTAGATTCTTTGGGATTTTTTTTTTCTTTTTCTTCCCTCTGTTGTAGTTGTCGATTTTATTGGCAATGTGAAATATAGTTAAGCTTTTGAGCTTTTTTTTTTTTTTTCCTCAGTCACATTTTTTATAGTTGTTATAAACCTCTGGGCTTTTGCAGTTCTGTGGAGTTTTCCTTTTTTTTCTTTTCTCTTTTTTAATTTCAGTTTTTAATTTTTAAACCTATTATTATTTTTTCTACATTTATTCTTTTGTTTTTCCTACTATTCTTTTCCCCTTGCAGTTAATCTTTAATGTATATAAATATTCTTTATCTCTATTAACTTTGCATATCTGTTCTTTCTTTCCTTTCCTCTTAACGTATTTGTTAGCTTTATTTTCATTACTTTCTTCCCCAGTTGGTACCTTGCTTTAGTTTTGTTTTCCAGTTTGTGCTTTAGTTAGTTTTGTTCCGGTAGATATAATTTTTGGTTTCCTTCGTTCACCAGGTCAACCTATTGTAATTTATTTTTGTTGGGCCGTTTTGATTTTGCTTATAGGTGTATATGTATATGTGTATATTCAGTCACACTTTTTATTGTTGTTATAAACTTCTGTCTCTATGTTGGGCTTTTGCAATTCTGTGGCATTTTCTTTTTCCTTTTTTACTTCTGTTTTTTTTTTTCTTATTTTGTTTTTTATAATTTTAATTTTTAAAGCCTATTATATTTTTTCTACATTTATTCCTTTGTTTGCCTTTCCTACTGTTCTTTTCCCCTTGCAAATAATCTTTAGTGTATATAAATCTTCATCTACCTCTATTTAACTTTGCATATCTATTTCTTTCTTTCTTTTCCTTCCTCCCAACATATTTGTTAGTTTTGTTTTCATTGCTTTATTCCCCACTTGGCACCTTGCTTTAGTTGTTTTCCAGTTGTGCTTTAGTTAGTTTTGTTATTAACTGGTAAATATAATTTTTTGATTTCCTTTGTTTGCCAGGTCCGTCTACTGTACTTTATTTTTGTTGGACTGTTTTGATTTTGCTCATGGGTGATATGTATATATTCCATTATTTTAATTATTATTTGCCTGATTTTATAACTGCCATTTGTCTGGGGTTCATCTTTGGTTTCTCATTTTTGGATATTTATTTTAATCTCACTTAATGCCATAACAAACCACTTGTGGAATCTTCACTCCTGACCAGAGATCAAGCCCTGAACCTTTGGAGTGGAATCACTGACTCCAAGACCCCAGACTACCAGAGAACTAACCTTAGGGAGTATCAGTTAGTGAGAACTCACACAAAGGAAACCACTTGAATACAAAATCTGGCATCACCCAACCACCAGTAGCACCCTGTGTAAGATGCCTCATCTAAACAACAAACAAAACAAAAATATGGACCCAATCATCAGCAGACAGGATTACCACCTCACTCAGCCTTACACATCAGAGGAAAAACAAACAAAAACTCGGCACAAATCTCACCCTATACAAAGCTTACACAAAGCACTGGACCAGCCTTAGGAGGGCAGAAACCGAAAGGAAGAAAGAATTCAACCTTGAAGTCTGGGAAATGGAGACCTCAAACACAATAAGTTAAAAAAATAATAATGAAAAGTCAGAGAAATACTACATAAACGAAGGAACAAACTAGAAACACAGAAGTCCAAATAAATGAAGAGGAAATGGGCAAGCTACCTGAAAAAGAATTCAGAAAAATGAGTAAAGATGATCAAAAACCTTGAAAACAAAATGGAGAAAATGCAAGAATCAATGAAAAAAGACCTAGAAGAATTAAAGAATAAACCTACAGAGACAAACAACACAGTTACCGAAATTAAAAATACTCTAGAAGGAATCAATAACAGAATAGCTGAAGCAGTAGAACGAATCAGTGAGCTGGAAGATAAAATGGTGGAAATAACTTCGGAAGAGCAGAAAAAAGTAAAAAGAATGAAAAGAACTGAGGATAGTCTCAGAGACCTCTGGGACAATATCAAATGCACCAACATTCGAATTATAGGGGTCCCAGAAGAAGAGAAAAAGAAAAGGTATGAGAAAAT